>NW_019396869.1:98412-134594 GCF_000591075.1 Eurytemora carolleeae | reverse complement strand
GCTCCTCTTTTGGAGAATTCACCACAAACGGAGGGAATGAGGAGGATTCTCCACAAGAGGAGGAAATGAGGAGGATTCTCCATTTTCGGAGGATAAAAGGAGTCCTCCTCTTGAGGAGGAGAAGAGGAGAGCGGAGTAGGTTTTCTTGCTGGGACAACTTTTTTATCTTAAACAAAAATGTGTTCTGCATAGGGTTTCCAACGTGATAGATTATTCTCTTACGCGTAATTACGTGCAGTTACGCCTAATAATTTTCATTTAGTGTAATTTTGCAGGATTACGCGTAATTGGGGAAATATCCATTTCACGAAATTATAGCGTAATTTTACGTAATTTCTACAACATAATTTTGCGAAATTTCTACAACTTAATTTTGCGTAATTTCTACAACGTAATTTTGCGAAATTTCGTAATGACCCAAAAAATGAGGAAATGGACTCAAAAAAAGAGGAAATCGATCGACAAACTGAAAAATTACAACTTTTTCTGAAAATCGGAAACAGACCCAAAAAAAGAGGAAACCGATCAACAAACTATGAATTTAAAACTTTTTCTGAAAACCGGAAACGGACTCAAAAAATGAGGAAATGGATCGAAAATATTGGGAAATCCTTCAACAGTATAAGACTCTGATAAACCGGAATCTGACCTACAAATCGAGGAAATGAATCAAAAAAAGACGGGAAATTCCTCTAAAAATTGGATTTTAGGGATTTCCGATAGTTTTTGAAAAAACAGGAAACGCCTCAAAAAATATATTTTGGGGAGGTTTCCGATTTATGAGGGTCCTTACTACTCAGATCCCCCAGTCCCCTCCCACTCTGATCCCACAGTCCCCTCACACTCCTGACAACCACTGTATTCAGTGAGATCAAATTGTAAGCTATAAGGGATTTTGGAAGACGATGAAATTAAGTAGTTACACGCAGCATCTAAAATTATGTTTTTTTAAAGAAACTATTCAAAGCTCTAAAGCTCATACCATATACAAAAGCTTAGCCCAACCCTCAGCACCCTATTCCAATGCATGTTGGATGATGAGAATGGTAAAGCTCTGAAAACAGATCCCCTAATTATCACGTATGCAGAAAAGAAAATCAAGGAAAAGGTAGATACTAGTGTGAGGTCCTGGGTCCTGCGGGCTAGTGTCATGCCTGCAGAGAACTCTTACCTGCAGCGAACTCTGGTTATGCTACGTGGTCAAAGTACAAGTTTCTGAATAAATAAACAAACACGAATAATTTAATTTATTTGAGTTTACGGCCAATTTTCCATCGTTTTGACGCATAACATCATTTGGGTCTGTCCTAGAAATCTTAAAATTCTCTGAATGATCCTAAATACACGCAAGGGAGGGGGGCCCCCATGCCCCCCCTCCCTTTAGGTCTAAACCCAGTCATTTATACTTACTGCCTGAATTCTCTGGCACAAAGTCTCAATAATTACGTGTTCCTTCAACAAACCAAATCTTGGTTCTGACCCTTTAATAATTTTAGCTTTTCGGAAAGCCTATGACATAAGGAAACAAATTGCTTATTTTCATACAATTACATCCTGTCATAGAAATTTGCATATTTTTAGTTTGAACAGAAATTTTTGCATATTTTAAATGGCACGGTCAAGGACTTTTCAAAAATGTCTATTTTATCCTTTTTTAATAAAAACTTTATTTTGCAAAAAAAAATATTTTTGCTAATTTCTTTTGCCAATTATTTAAGTTGAGCAGAAAAACATTCCAATGCTATATTATTTGTCATATTTGGACACTCAATATGAGATCTAAGGGGGGAGGGTAGGACTCAATTTAACCACCCTGCAGTGAATCCTAGTTTTTAAGTATCCCAGCAGGGATAGGGTTAAGTTGGAAACTACCTATCACTCCTCCCCCCATGTTAACGAAAATACTTAGAAGTCGCCAACTTCTCTTTAAACAATGAAGTTATTAAAAAAAAATCTTAAATGATTGTATTTATTTTATTTAGCATTAAGTCCAATGATGTGATGTTTGAAGCTCTATCAGAGAAACAAAAGAAGTATGCTTCATCTATGGCCTGCATTGTTGTTAATGGAAAGGGAAATCATGTAAGTTTTATTTACTAATTTGAAGGGAACGTAGATAAACTATAAACCCAGTTTTCAATTTAAAATTGAGTACAGTGGATAGGATCCTTTTCATTTTATTAAAAATTTGGGTTCAGATCCTGGATTCACCATGAAAAAGTATATCTGGATCCAATATATGCTTCAATACTTATAATATTATGCCTTCTATATATATATTTTGCTTGTCTGTTTTTCTGTCCGTTTATATCCAATAAACGTCAAAACGGCTGAACCAATCGGGTCCAAATCTTTAGTGGCACCTTGTGTCATTCCAGGGTGTTACTTCAGGGGACATTAGTTCCAAAAACTAACACTGGGCCCATTTTAAATCAAAATTATAAAAGGAGTTCTTTTACATTAATCTCTTGACCGTTTTCAAGGCAATGTTAGGATTTCCATTTTTCGAACATATCCTGAATTTGACACAATTGTTGCGTTTTCGAGACAAAACCCACTTCCCCATTTTTGAGTATAATCCACAATTCAAAACCAAACTCACTTTAATAACTTACAAAATAAATCACTGAAAACAAAAATTATCTTATGAAGATTAAATTAACTTTTAAAATATTTCTAGAATCTTAAGTTTCCACTTTTTATCTGTTAAATTAGAGAATATTGAATGATTTATTTTCAAGCATTTTAAACAAACAGTTTCCCACATTTCTAGTTAAATCTATATTGTAATAATAAATGTTCACAATCAAAAAAAAGCCTAGTAATATAAAATTGTAATTTTATTCTTGGTGGAAGCCTATACCCTTATACAATAACTGCATCTCTTGAGCAAAAAACTACAGCGCCTACTGAGGAGTTTATTATTGCCCCCCCCCCCTGTCATTATTGTTTATAATTTCTTTGGCTTTAATTTGAAGTTATTTAGGGAAAAAGTAAGAAAAAAAATCACTAGTGTTATTCTTTTACCTTGATAGTTTTGCTAATAGCAACATGAATTAAATTATTATATTTGGATATTTATTTAACCTAAGATGACATTTTTTCTCTTAAGAAATTTTTTACCTTTTTCTCATGACTTTATGTTAGGACAACTTTGTGCTTCTTAAACCGGATATGCAAGAAGCACTACAAGTCATTTTGTCCAGCAAAGCCTCGTGTGGTGTATCAGACGGAAATCCATATCTATCTATTTCCTATTCCAGGTTAAAAACCTTTATCATTTGTTCCATTTATAATTTCGTTATAAGTTATTTCAACTATTTTGTTGGACTCTATTTTTGAAATCCCTTTTTAGTCTTCTTCTGAAATTTAAAGTGCCCTTCCATTTAAAGAGGTGCTAAACCAATTCACAACGAAATACTTGTAGCCAAAATCTGGTTAGTAATGTGCAAGAGAAATTTGATGTTTCAGTTTTTAATTCTGATAATTTCTTAATTGTTTCTGAAGCACGAAATATGCAAATCCCATTTGTATAGAAACCATTCGTATAGATAATTGAATTATCAGATTTTCAAAAACAAAAACAAGGATATTCAATTTATACATGCTTGAAAAAGTTTCTTGAAACTATATAGCCTTAAGATTAGGACATTGCACTCAATCCATGTAGGGTCACTTGAAATTAAAGTTTGTATTGAAATCACGGTTATGGTTTGAATTCACTTTGACTTGTATTTATTCTTTATAAATTAATGTTTTTCCCCAGTTCATCAAAAATCATGTTTTCACCTCTCCTCCCTCTCCCCCCCCCTATGCGTGGTTTATTTCTGTACACCCCTGAACTCTAGCAGAAATCATAGCCTGAGATATAAAAGGTTCATAAGGTTACAAAGAAATGTCAATAGAAAATCTGATTTTGTTGCAATGACTCCGTTTCATGGACCCAGATAAAATTGAAAACCCTTAGAATGGTAGAAAGAAATTCCAGGTTTTGAGTAGGCAGTAAGTCATAATTATTCTAGTAAGGTCTCCTGACAGCAAATATGACATTTTTATTTTTAATTGTTAATATTTGGGTTATCTGAGTGTGTGGCAATTTGTATTACATCAGAAAAGGGCTATAGCCGGTCAAAAATTAAAAAATCAGTTAAAATTTAGACAAGTAAAAAATTTAATCATAGTGCTTAGAATATTTTCATTATTTATGTATCCCATGTATCCTATGTTTGTTCTGTAAATTAACCTCACAGTTTCTTAAATAGTTTTGCTTATTTCTTTTATTAAATATTTTAATATTTATGTCAGGGTTCCTTCCAGGTTTTTTGAGGCAGGTCAGGATAAAAGCAAAAGTGGCAGAATTTACACATAACGGCAGGGGGTCGCAAGGGGGCAAAGCTCATTCATAATTTTTGTGTCAGATTTCATGCATAAAGATTATGTTTGTGGCAAATTTAAAGCTCATTCATAATTTTTGTGTTGCAAATTTTATGCATTTAGTTATGTTTGTGGCAGATTTTATGCATTAATTGGTAGCTTTTCCCAAAACTTGGCAGATTAGTTCTCTAAATTGGCAATTTTTTTTCCTAAATTGGCAGATTTTTGCTCAAAGTTTTCAAATCTGAAAGTGGCAGGTCAGTTGGGTCAGATAAACTGACCCGAATTTGCTATGGGAGGAACCCTGATTTATGTAGATACTTTGTCCAACATTTCATGACTCAAAATATGTGAGAGCACAACATTTTGCTTTGAGGTTTACTAAAACTAGAGTTTAAGGTTCTTCTCAAACATGCGGTGTTCGTGAAATTTAATTTAAATTAAAATTATATGTTTTCAGAACGGAAACATACGGCCCATGTCTTCAACTTCTCTGCGAACGTTTCTTGCTTCAATATTTTCAGGATAATAGCTTTAATTTAATTTAAATTTATTTCCCCTTAAACCAATTGGATTTGATGTTTTATTAAAGACTAGCTTTGCTCGGAATCTGTTTTTTTTTTGAAGACAATCAATTAACTTAGACCTTTTAAACCAAGCTAAGAACATTCTTGTGGTTTTAAAAAGTTGCCAAACAAGATGTGAGACGAATCGGTTAATTGATTCCTGAGTTATGATAAGACTTGCCAACAAACAAAGAGCACAACTTTTTAATTATGATTTATTTTTGGTTTTTCTGATAATCCAGTAAATTCTATAAGTAATTTTTCCACAATTATTCCCAAATTGATATTTCTGAAAACTCAGATATGGTCGGGATCAAGTTTTTCCTCCCCCACACACTCCTTTAGTGACTTTTATTAAGTTTGTTATGTGCAGATATTGAATCCATCTGATACCGAGATTGATCAAGTTGCAACCCACCTCAGTAAATTTAATATTCTTTAGCGATTTTCATTGAACAATTGGTTCTCCTTGATAAATAATAATAATATTATAATAGTAATTTGTTTTTTTATTTGCTAAAACCACATAATATGCAGGGTGTGTCAAATGGAATTAGCGTTGTCTCGCAGAACATTTCTGAAATGCTTGCTTGGTTCATGTTTTAGGTTGAAAATTATTGAATTAAGTTAACCAAAATCCAAGATATTGTTTACGGTTAAAAACAAAATTTACAGGGCAAAATTTATGAATTTTGAAATTAAAAAGATAGTTTAATTACAGCATAAGACTTGAAATCGCATTGGGTTAAAATGTTTGTCCGAGAAGAAGTGTCGATTTACATGTTAATTCAGATTAAAAAAAATTGATTTAGGTCACACTGGAATTGTTCACAGAAGGAATTATCGTATGCATGCAGTGGCCTCAAAAATGGGGTTAATTGGACCTCTCCTAGAATGTGTAGATGATGGTAGGAACTTTTTAGTTAATTTAAATCTTTGAAGAGTTGTAATTCTAATCTTGGTAAATTTTAAATCAAATTTAAAGTTGTAATACTAATCTTTGGAGTTTTATTTAATATTAGTCTTATAATCTTTGAATCTATTGACAAAGTTGTAAAGAACCCGTGGCAAGTAAGACATTTTGTAATATCTCTTTCAATATTAATAGCAGCCGGTTCTATTTTTGAATGTAGACTCATATAATTTGTTAGGAGCAGGATATGAAGTCAGATTGTCGATATCTCTTTCCGGAGTCTTGGAACCTCTGAAAAGTGACCTCCGTCGGCTCCGATTTTTTATCTCCGGCCTCGTTGGACATAAATAGCCCATTTTTTAAATATATACGCCCAATGACCCCTAAAATACACCCCAAAAAATTATTTTTCTTTATCAAGTTTTTGATGTCAAAAGAGGGTGTCAAAAATTGCGTTTTTTTTTTATTTTTTTTAATTGCAAAAAATGACAAGTTCTGATAAAAAATATCGGAGTAAAAGAAAAGATAAAATATTATTTATATTATTATCTAACACATTGATGAAAAAATTTCAAAAAAAAATTGTTTTCGTGGGCTACGGGGTGTTTATATTTTTTTTTCATCAATGTGATAGATAATAATATAAATAATATTTTATCTTTTCGTTTACTCCGATATTTTTATCAGAACTTGTCATTTTATGCAATTAAAAAAAATCAAAAAAAACGCAATTTTTGACACCCTCTTTTGACATCAAAAACTTGATAAAATAAAATATTTTTTTTGGTGTATTTTAGGGGTCATTGAGAGTATATATTTAAAAAATGGGCTATTTATGTCCAACGAGGCCGGAGATAAATAATCGTAGCCGACGGAGGTCACTTTTCAGAGGTTCCAAGACTCCGGAAAGAGATATCGACAATCTGACTTCATATCCTGCTCCTAACAAATTATATGAGTCTACATTCAAAAATAGAACCGGCTGCTATTAATATTGAAAGAGATATTACATAATGTCTTACTTGCCATGGGTTCAGTCTTTGTAAAGGTCTAATTATAATCTTTTTTGAATCTTTAATCTAATCTTTTTCTTCAAATAAAATAAACGAATCAGATGGATTGAACATGAAATATTGATAGGTTCTTTAACCGAAAAAAAGGTAGGGGGGGTTGTAGGTCCCTTCGCTCTTAATTTTTTGCCCTAGCAGTCATTTTTGAGACTAAAATCGCTACACCTTAAAATTGTAAAAAGTCAATGGGCATTTATAGGGTTAAATTTATATTAAAGTCTTTCATCAATGTTTCTTTTTTCCTTTTAACTAAATCTGCATTCTCTCTTTTTCGGGTTTTGTTTAACTTAATGTAACTTTTATTAAAGCCCGGTTTTAGGCCTAAAGGGAGGGCTTTGGGTATGTAAGAAAAGTCAGAAAATTTCAACAGCCTCAGACCAATACTTTTTGAGTTATGTAAAAAAAGTTACAGGGGGGGGTCAAATTGACCCCCCCCCCAGCGGGAATAGGGTTAATATTACATCTGCTTGCATTTCCCTTCCTCAGGCCAGACACAGTGACATACATAGGGGGGGCCCTGCCCCCCCTGGAAAATACAAAATTAAAAGGAAACTACGTTTAAAAAGTAACACCTGACAAAGACAAAAACTAAGGATTTGTCTAAATTCACTGTTAATACAAGGAGAGAAAAGTTTTAGCCTTCTTAAAGAGAATAGTTCATTATAAACACAATGTACTATGACAGCGACTTATCGATCTTGTAGTTATAGCTTTACACCCTATAAGGCTGTCTGAGCTCTTTACTGAAAAAATCATTGAAATGTTTGTGCAAGCAAATCCCAGAAAATTGTAGCTTAAAAAAGTTGGTGAATATGTAGATTGAGAAAATTTTATCTAAAAATTTCAGAAGAAATTTCGTTAATTAGTAAAAATACAATTTTAATGATGCTGTGATTATTGATTTAGTTAGCTGTGATGGAGTTAAGTGATAAATTTATAAAGTTAAAAAGTTAGTTTTTCAAGCAAAGAATAATGTTTAGACTCTATAAGGTTAGTAACCACCCAAAAATGTAGTCTTTTTGGTGTATTTTTATGGTGAACAAAATAAGTCGAGATTGGAGGGGGGGGGGCAAAAAAAAATAAAAAAGGTATCAATATTTTTTCAAAAAAGGGTTTTTTAAGGGGGGGGCACACTGTTGCCAAGGGGGGAACCCAGAAATTTTGTTTGCGCGCCTAAGCCCCCCCCCCTTAAACAAAAGCCCTCATACGCCCCTGTTCGGAGGCCTTAAGTTACAACATTCTCCCCTTCTATGCGACAGAATACTATTTTTATCCTCAATTTTAATTTAAATCTTACCACTTAAATGGCTCATTTTTTCAAAACATTAAAAATTATGCACCATAGCATACTCTTAACGTTTAAAGGGCGCTCGCCGCTCATAACAAAAAATTGGAACTGCTTAACGAGAAAATTTAAAAATAAAATTTTATTGTTAAGAACATCCTTAACGCTCAGGTCATGACAGTGACTGTCAATATTGTGATTTTTCGCATCTTTTCTTTAAATTTGTTTATCTTTAGATTTAGAATTATTTTCCTCAAAAAGAAATTCAATCTTTTCTCAAAAATGGCTTACTGTTGACAACATTGTGAAAATGATGCTCATAACGTATTCTTTAAGTTCTGAAAAATTTGTGCTGTTTTGGCGCCCATAACTGAAAATTCGTACCATGACAGTTATTTTTGTGATTTTTTCATCTTTTTTTTTGTTCTTTAGCCTACCCCAAACAATTTGTCTCGGTACTCACAATGCGTAAAATGATGAAAAATGATCTTAGTATAATATAAGTCAGTTTACTAATGGAAAGCACAATTGATTAATAAATAAATAATAAACTTCTAAAATTTGAAAAATTGCAATTTCAATGTACTAAACTTATCACTTAAAAAAGTAGTAACTGCCGGAAGACTCGAATGCTGTGGCATGGAAGACCGTACTACTGTAGCTCATGGCTGCCGGATAATAAAAAAAATATAATATGTAGCATGGAAGGGGAAAATGTTGTGGCTTTATGGCTCCAGATGCTAATGCATAATGAGAATTGAAAGAAAAAAATCTGAATTATTCATTTAGCTGGCTGTTCGATCCCTTTAGCTGGCTGCAATTCCTGCAATTCATCATGTGTAAATGGCTCATGAGAGCACATTTTAGTTTTATAAATTTATCAAGGAATGTCTCTTTATGAAAGGAATTTCACTCTTGATCCTTTAATTAAATAAACTGCCGATTTATTTAACCTTGTTTGAGGACCAAGCCAATAACTCTAAAGACAGGTTTTTGGCGACAAGTATAATTTCCCCTTTGATAATTTAACACGTTTTAGGTTATTTTCTCCATCTATTACCTGTTTATCCTAAAAAGGCAAGAGGGGGTTAAACCAATGCGTAGTAGTGTCCCCCTTAATGGAAAACTAAGGGGGACTCACCCCCCTGGAAAAAGTAGCGCAAGAAGAGAGAGCTTGCATCAAATGATTACTCAAAATGGAGATATTTTTTAATCTGAACCCTTGGTAACACAATTTTACCCTTCAACCCCCACAACTGGTCGTGGTTTTGACATTAACATGACCAAATTCCCTTAAAATTTTCCAGGGGGGCAGTTATTCAAATATCCCCCCCCCCCTGGAAAATATTGTAAACAACCCCTGCCTCTGCATTATAAAAATGTATATATCTGTTATAGCCTCAAATAATAAAATTGGTGCGGCAAAAAAACTAAGGGGGGTGGGAGGGTGTTTGTCCCCCCCCCCAAAGTCTGTTCAGAGTTAATATCTAGCTGTAAACCAAACCCTTGGCTAAAATCTTATATCAAGTTAACCCTAATATACCATTGTAAACGTCATAATGGTATAAACGGACATATGTATTTGAGAACATGGGTATTCAGACATTAACTAATGACAGCTGTATATTAACAGCTGAGAGTACTAAGCTGTTAAACAGACATCTATCAGTTCCATTTACTCATCTTCCATCTAAATATTACGAGAGGTTTCGTGATTTATGTTTAAGTCCGTTTAACCCATTTTGAATGATACGACGTCCGAATATCCTATATCTCGTGTGAGGTCAGAAATAAAAGTCAGAAAAAACATGTACCCGTCCGAATACCCATGCACTGGACTATGAAATGTCTGAATAGCGACACTCTGATATCTCCAAATATATGAAGTTGAGAAAGAATGGATCATAGTTGAGGTATATATTTCTTGTAAAGGAAGGATTGGTCATGGTTGAGTAGGATATATCAAGTTGAGGAAGGATGTACTAAGGTTGGGTCAGATATACTAATTTTAGTAAGGATGTTTCAGGATTGGATTGGATATATCAAGTTGAGTTAGGATGGATCAATTTTGGTTGAATATATCAAGTTGAGTTAGGATGGATCTGGGTTGGGTCGAAAAAAATCAAGTTGAGGAAGGATGGATCAGGGTTTGGTCAGATTTATCAAGCTGAGTTAGGATTGATCAGGGTTGGGTCGAAAAAATCAAGTTGTGGAAGGATGGATCAGGGTTGGGTCAGATATATCAAGTTGAGTAAGGATGTTTCAGGTTTGGATTGGATATATCAAGTTAAGGAAGAATGAATCAATTTGGGTCAGAATATCAAGTTGAGTAAGGATGGATATGGGTTGGGTCGAAAAAATCAAATTGAGGAAGGATTGATCAAGTTTGGGTCAGATATATCAAGTTGAGTTAGGAGGGTTGGTCTAAAGAAATCTTTTTTTTAAAACTAAATATTTTTTTTATTTTCCGTTGGTTATAGTTTCACAATATTGTTACTATATACTATATATCACATTTTTTAGGATACGGAAAATCAGATACACTTATTTTGTGCTGTATTAAATAGCGATTAGCAATTGGGTTCGAGAATATGTTAATTAGATAATTACAAAGTGAAAACGCCATTTTTAGACTTCCAACATATATCTTGGTGAAAGTTCATTTGGTAAAAGGTGCCTGGAGAGCTTAAGAGAAACGTATCGGTTTAAAACAGTTTAGAATGAAGCATGGAAGTTTTCTTAACTTTTTTTTTCCGCTTGATTGTGTTTAAAAAACCTTTCTTTACGATGCATTCGTAGCCATAGACTGAAGACGATGCTGAACGATAATTTTTTTCCGAAATATAGTCGAAGAAAGTAAGCTTTTGTAGAAATCTTTGCTTCTTTCATGATCTTGTGCTGTGGTTGCGTATCTCTCTGATTGACAGTTAACTCCTACACAGGGATAGTAGAATTATTCGGTTTTTATTCTATGGAATCTTATATGTGAGTATGTTACTTGGGAGATAATATATGTACCCAATAAACTATAGTATATTACACAGGTTTTCATACAGATATTTTATAGTATCTCCAGGTTCATGTGCAGTTGTATCTTTATAATGTATTAATATGTACCAATTGATTCAATTGTACAGGAAAATTTTCTACAATCTTAGGTTCACAACTAACTAATATGAAAAAAACTTTGTATTGCAGCGTTCATATATATAAGATATCTCCGGCTTCTACTGCCCAGGTCATCTCTTTAAAAGATAAAGATACAAAGTGAACGGTTCTCAAGTTCTTGTACAGATATTTTGTAGTATCTCCAGGTTCATATGTAGTTGTATCTTTATAATATCGTGTTATGTAGGGATTGATCCAATTGTACAGGCGAGTTTTATACAGTCTCAGGTACACATATAAGGTAATAATATATGTATAAAGTTATTCAGATGTACAGGATACAGCAATACACATATCTCCAGGATCAAACATAACTTCGTTCTTCCAAAATATCTCAACGGGTTCCAGGTTCATATACCTTGGTACTATAAGCAATGATATTCATCGTTTAGCACTAATATTTATTAAAATTAATTATTAATTTAAAACAAATCATAGCAGCAGAGGGTGAAAAAACAAATTTTTTTTGCTTTTATTAAACAAGGATTTTGACGGAATTTGAGCAGATTTTAACTTGAGTAAATAAGAAAGACCTTTTTTGTCTACATATTGCATTAGTTTTCTGGGATTATTACTTCCGTTTTATTGGACCAAGCTTAATATCTGAGCAGGTTCTTCTGAGTTTCAATTTGCACATCACAAGAAGTGCTTGTACCTAGAAAAAGTTCAACCGAAATATAAATTGAGAACCAAACAATTTCCCGTTGGAATTCTAAGTTTACCGGAATGGTTTGAAGTAGAGTGTAAGTAGTCGGTTTCCTCTCCTCTGGATCTCGCTAAGACCATGATAGAAAGGTTTCCGGTTCTCACTGGTATGCAGGCGTAACCTTGTAATAAATAGTTGAAATATTCAGGTAATAAGGTGCGTATACAATAGTATTGGTGCATATTACACATAACTGTACGGTTCTCAGGTTCTCATACAGATATTTTTTAATATCTCCAGGTTCATATACATTTGTATCTTTATAATATAGTATTATGTACCGATTAATCCAATTGTACAGGCGAGTTTTCTACATTCTCAGGTATACAGCTAGGGTAAAATATATGTACGAGGTTATTCAGATGTATAGGATACACCAATACAATTATCCAGGTAATAATGTGCGTACACAAAATATTGTTGTATATTACACACAAATGTACGGTTCTCAGGTTCTCATATAGATATTTTGTAATATCTCCAGGTTCATATACAGTTGTATCTTTATAATATAGTATTATGTACCGATTAATCCAATTGTACTGGTGGTTTTTCTACAATCTTAAGTATACAGCTAGGGTACACATAAATGTACGGTTCTCAGGTTCTTATACAGATATTTTGTAATATCTCCAGGTTCATATACAGTTGTATCTTTATAATATAGTATTATGTACAGATTAATCCAATTGTACAGGCGGGTTTTCCACACTCTCAGGTATACAGCTAGGGTAAAATATATGTATGAGGTTATTCAGATGTACAGGATACAACAATACACATATCTCCATGATTTACTATAACTCCGTTCTTCCTATGTGTCTCCAGGTTCTAATGCAGAAGTAGTTTAAATATCGATTAGTTTAAAAGTGTTCAAATATATTAAAAAATATATTAAAAATTAAATTTGATTATCTGGAATACAAAACCTAACTAGTATGAAAAACTATGTACAACGGCATTCGTAATTGCACAAATTCCCAAGATTCTACGGCCCAAGTCATCTCTTTCAAGGATAGATGTGCAAATTCATTTTCTACATAATTCATAACCATATAATAATGTTAACAAACAATATAATATCTCGTTGGAATTCTACGTTTACCAGAATAGATTGAAAAAGTGTGGGTGGTCGGGTTCTGCTTCTCAATCAATCAATTTAGGAGTACATGTCTATGTTAATTTAACTTCTCAATCAATCAATTAAACTTAAGGATGTAGAGGAATGTAAAGGAATGTAAACAGATGAAAAGATAGTTTTGCCAATCGTTTTTACCATTCATTCATTGCATAGGTAGAGGGGTTCTGCAGGTAGAATTGTAGATGCAAAGGAGTATTAGACAGTTTAGGGAAAATTTAATTAAAATTTTTTTACCGTAGTCAGCTTGAGAGTGAAAAAATAGAGTTTTAATGTCCTCTCTTACTCCGGCTCGGTCTGCTTCACGTTGCGTCCCTGATCAAAGCATAGGACGGAGGTTAATTTTCAGGGTTAACAATGGGTTTTTGAAGACTTGATTAGACATTTTGCAAGTGGAAAAAAAAATTCCTTTCTAACATTTCCTTTTTTTTAAAGAAGTATTTAAAATATTTGAAACTTTTTGGATTATATGGTTTTGATAAAAAACTGGACCAAATTGGCTTTTTTTTATTAAAAAAAGGTAAGATATCATTACTAATTTGAAACCAAATCATCGATTTTAAGTTTGTTTCCAGAAATCTTTCAACTTAGGATGTTGCATATAGCTTTAGCAAAATATTTGACACGAAGGAAGAGACAAAAAGTTATCATGATTTAAACCGCGATTAATTACCGTGTATTGCTGGTGGAGAAGTTTATTCACTTATCTTGTAGCTCCCATGTAATATAGGATATACTTGATGAATATGCTGGTTTTGTGAGTATCGATGTTAGACTTGCTGATTGTTGGGGTGACTGAGGCCAGGTTGTTTTATAGAAGTCGAAAGATAAATAAGATGGTTGGAGCTTGGTGTGGTTCTGGTTCTGGATTGATGTCTATTGGTTAGTTTTAAATCCCTTTTAGGTAGGTTAACTCCTTTTGGATATTGATGTATATGGGAGTAGGAAAAAGTCTTCATGTTCTCAGGATCGGATTCGACATATATGGCTGTGGTTTTTTCGAGAGCTGCTATATAATCGAGCTTCTCCATTCGACAAGGAAACTTGAGAAAATTTAAAGCACGTCCAGAACAAATAATACTCGAGGTTAGCTGACATTCTACCTTTTAGATGGTCTTTGCAGCTTGTGAGCAGGCAGGGAGCGCTTCGATCTCCCTGTGGATACAAGGTCATCATATCCACAATTCGGTCTGAACTCCTCCACCCACTTAGAGAAAAGTGAACCTTCAGGGACATAGCCGCCAAGAGAGGGTACGGGCGTTTCAGGATCTCCCCTTAAAAAATGTATACAGCGCTGAACTAAATCCCGAACAAGGGTTATAGCATGAGGGGTAAGATGGACAAGGTCGTCACATATCATTTCGTCCCGGCAAACCCAACTATCTCTGTGACAAATATCCTCAGGGGTAAGGACAAAGGACCCTTTAAGTGATGGTAGTCTAGAGATAAAAGTCCCAAGGCGGATCACTTCAGCATTAAACTCATTTCCAGAGTATCCCGCATAGAAGTGACTCGCGTTGCTACAGCAAGACCTAATGTATCGAGGCAATGGTGTGATAAAAACTAGTTTCATCCCTTGTTTTTTAATTGCTCTCACAATCTTGTCCACAAAACTACCGAAATTATCGAAGTATTCAGGGTCATAGGGTGCAACATTTAGGGCATGGAATACCTTAGTTTTCCCGGCCCCGACCTGAGCAAATCCTGCTGGTTCTCCAGAGGGTTGGTGACGCTTATATTTTGGGGTTAACATGCCCTGGATTAAAGAATTTCCCATCCTATCAAGGATAATAATGTCGTTACTCCCACACTCAAGGTTGTCCAAAAAAGACTCAATCTCGTCAACAGTTGCAAGGATATTGAAACTGTATTTGACATAAATAATTTCTTCTTCTAGAGAGGATTTGAGTTCTGACGAAAGAAATTAAAAGTTGCTATTTCCCACAATGAAAACACGTTTATTCTTATTCATGTTCACCTGGTGAGGGAGCTCATTAAAGGCTTCAAAGTTTCCCAACTCATCGGATCTTGGGAGGGTATCTAAAAAATTTTCTAGACCATTCTTGGAGTACCAATCATGAATCAGATAAATCAGCTGTTGAGAAAGATAGGTTGAAACGCTGGAATCTACTATCCCATTTGCAAACCGGGAACTAGGCAGACCAGGGAATCTAGTCCTGTGCTCATATACTTCAAAGTCTCTAGTGACAGGGCTAATGGCTACATAACCAGTGGGTTCCATCTTAGGGGGGGGGTTTATGCAAAACTTTGACATTGTGTTGGACATTGCTTTGTAAAAAAACCCCGGACTTTGAGTTGGGTCGACGGCTGCTAGGATTTCATTTGACCTTGCAATAACAGAGAATGACTCGGCAAGTCCGTTGTCATTTTCCTGAAATAGTGAGAAACCTTCAAAGACTCTGATAGCTGACGAGCAAGGCTTATGGATACGATGGTCTGTGGGGTGGATATCTTCCCTGGTTGATAGAAATAGGGTTGCCCATGCCTTGAAGAGTTTAAATTCTTGTAAATAGACAGCGGCTCCAACAGTCTTCAGATAAGCTGGGAGTGAAATTATAATTAAACGCGGAGAGCCAATGTATTGTTCATCATTTTTTTTACGCGATTTAAGCAGGAATCTCAGTTTGTGCGCGATCTCTCTGAAGGTCGCGTTATGCAACCGGAATGTAGGAACGCATTTACCCCCACCCATCATCATTACAGGCATGTACGCGTCGCCGACAAGAAGAGTTCCGACCTCTTCCTTGGGAAAAGCGTCGTGCTCTACGGGGCAAACAGTACATCTGCGCATGATGTCGAAAGTGCATGTGAAGCTATCATTGCAGTTAAAATCGGCAACCCTCAGAGCATAACCGGCTCTGTGATCTCCATAGAAACTCGGCGCACTCTCATTAGGTTTTTTAACAATTTCTTTTACCGTCATGATACCCACGTCCTCTGTTTTAACAAGACATAGTTTGGGGGCACTAGAGGGAGCAATAGGTGTGGCGCAGGTTGGGGGTTTAGTCCAAGCTCGCTTTTTATATAATATAACATTTTTGATAAGGAATTCACTAACTCGTTGGTATGGAGCCACACTTATTGCTAGGGACGAGACATTTTCGACATTATTATCCTGACCACCTTTAGTACATCCCAGCATGGTACCCTTAAAAAAGCTCACAGTGTTGTTATGCTGCTTGGGGGGGTTAAAGTTTTTAAAATACAGGTTGTCCTTTGGCTGAATATCCTTTGCCCACACCTCATCAGCGACTATTCCCCTACTTGGGTTCCCCCTGTCTCTCCCCAGTACATTTGCCTGACGCGCATTTTTGCTCTCCTGACATGTTTCCTTGACGAGTTTCTCGGACTCAATTAAATGTAGATCGATTGCCATCACCGTTGGATCGACCTCCTCACCTTCAATGTCCATTGGAGTCGGGATTGGGTTGGCCTCATCGTTGCTACCCATCATAGAAAAATAATTCTGAAATTTAACATCACTTAGGAGGATTAACAATGTAACATTTATTAACAAGCCTAACTGTGACTGCGCGCAGTTTAACACCGATTCGTAATCTTTTATATTCATGATAAAATTTTGATCTATAAAAAATATTCAAAATCATGTTATAACTGTATAGTGTGAGAATGTGATTGCCATCACAAAATAAATCATGAGATGACAATTTGGCTGGCCGGAATTTCTCCTTAAAATTGAGTGCAAGAAGAAATATTAAAGCATTAATTAAAGCAAGAACCAAAAGAAATATTAGAGTATTAATTAACGCATAAAACAAACAACGGGCGCGGATATTTTTGATGCATATTTGTTCATACTTGAGGTTGTGTAATTGAAAGTAATTTACTTTATAAGCCGAAAGCGCACTCATATTATAGAAATATTTTATTAGGAAGAATTGGCGATCACAAACTATTTCCTGTGTAAACACGAATAAGTTATATTGCAAATTGAATGAATTTTCCTCCTTTACTCCAATACAAAATGGCTGGAAAGCCTTGTGTTTAGACGCCACGGTTTGGTTTGGCAGTATCCTTATTATGGTAGTTGCAACTATTATTGCCCACCGAACGACGTCTGTTAAATTAATACTATACATTGCAGGAAAAAATAATTTAGGTTTCATGTTCATATTCCACAAATACCGGTTTGTTAATTTTAGAAGTGTGGTAGAAGATAAATTGCATTAACTTGGAGGTGCTATATATTCGTCTGGTATTCCTTGTGGAAAATATATAGTACATAACTATGAAACAAATAATGTTGGTAGTTTCAATATTAAAAGTTAAAGGGTTGCTACATCCTAAAAATATTGTAATTTTCAGTTCTTCATATGATAGGACTCCATTCGATATTATGAGGTTAAGATCGTTTATAATATCACTTATTTTGGGACAGTCCCAGAAAATATGAGAGATCGTTTCTCTCGGTGCAGGCCTAAGATATCCAAACTCGCACCGTTGGCATGTAGGGTCATGATCCTGAACAAAATGTGCAATCATTGCATTATGGTATAGGGTCTGGGATGTGAAGTTAAAAATAAAACTTCTCAGGTTGTTTCTTAAACTAGAAATTCTAAAAATTTTATAAAAGTTGCAGTCTCTCTCAGGTTCTGCATTGTTGTAATATGCAAGTGCAGAGCGCTTTCTCAGCCCAGTCTCTGGTTCAATTCCCTGCTTAAAATTATCAAAGATTCTTCTTAACCTAACACTACCTTTAGTTATTTTTCTAAAGAAGGTAAGGATTGGAGTACAGACTTTGTCTTTGTTTAATGAAAATTTTCTCTTCACGTTCCTATGTACTGATTTTAAATAGAAAAATTCTAATACGTTTGGCCGAAACCCAAGGTATAAAGTTATACTATTTTCTGAGAATGTATTGCTGTCGAAAATGTCCACTAGGTGGACGAATCTTAGTTTCTTGATTAGGGAGATTTTTTCAAGTGTTAGATTTATTCTGAAATGGTTCCTGTTTAGTTTCTTGCCGGATTCTAGTAGTGCAATGTCATTATCATATATTCTCATATCAAGAAAATTACCATTCGTCGACCAGAAAAAATTACAGAAATTTCGAACGCAAACTGACAGTTCTCCACAAGGAGTGTTTGTTGCTATTGAGCTTTTAAAATGGAATGGAAAATCCTCAGATATTCTGTATCTCTGAATTTCTTTTGCCCAAAAATCGTCATTATTAATTGATTTCCTGAGAAACCCAACCCTGATCGCATTTATGTAAGACTCAATCTCAATCATTCCTAAGCCTCCTTGATGTATTGCATTATATACCGTGTTTATTGTTATTTTCAAACTCCCTCGCACAAAGAAGCCAATCTCATTTCTGAGGGTTTCCATTTGAATCTCACTAAATGCGATCACAGGGGCGTAAAAACCAATTTGTGACAGGAGATATGTTTTTGCAATATTAATCCGACCGACAATTGAGAGTTTAAATTTTTTCCAGAATAACGACATTCCTCTAATTTTTACCATGAGCTTGTTAAAATTAGTTTCCTCCAAATGAAAATTTTCGCTTATATCCAACCCTAAGATTGTTAAATTTTTCACAATTGAAAAGCCAGTTTCAGCAATATTTCCAGCAAAATTAGGTGAAACATTAATTGGTAAAACCTGAGTTTTCTCTACGTTAATTTTTAAGCCAGATAGTTTACCAAAATCATCCAGTATATTTTTAACATTCACAATATTTTCAGGTTCGCCATTTAGACGTATGGAGACGTCGTCAGCATAACTACTATCGTTTATATGAGAGCCGTTTTCAAAAACCGGATGAACAACACCTAAATCCAGAGTCAGCTTCCAGAGCAGAGGTTCTAGCGCTAGTATGAAGATCAGACCTGATGGTGAGTCGCCTTGTGCTACTCCGCACAATATATCAAAGAAATCTATAACGCCAGACTCAGTTATGATGCCAGCAATTTTCTTTTTCATTGTGGTTCTGACTATTTTTATCATATAATCGGAATAGTTGAAAAATTTCAAAATTTCAAGAATATATTCGTGCGATACAGAATCAAAAGCTTTTTTGAAATCGATTGCCAGTAGCGCTAACCGTTTGTTCTCAAGTTTTCCTTTCTTAATGCATTGTAATATATTCATTAGAGCTTCATGTATGACCTTGGATTTTGAATAGGCTTTTTGTGAATTGGATGTGTTTGAGTCAATTACGCGTTTTAGCCTATTGGCAAATGCTTTCGAAAATACCTTATAAACATTACTTAAAAGACTTATTGGACGCCAATTTTTAATTTGTGTACAATCTCCCTTCTTAGGAATAAGCTTAATACTTGCAGTTCTTAAATTAGGATAAAGTTCTTCCTTTTCAACCATAATTTCAAACCCCTTGGTTACAGGATGTCCAATTAAAGGCCATAGAAACTTAAGTGTAGCATAGTTGTATCCATCCAAACCAGGACTCGATCCTATCTTTGTCTCTCCCAGTGCTTTTGTAAGCTCATAATGTGAAATTGGAACATTGTCTCTTTCAGAATCTAAGTTAGATAATTTTTTCGATTGCACATACCCACTGTTCATAATTTCTGGAGTTAAAATTGTTCGAGACTTAAGTTTTTTGCCGGAAGTTTGCTATAAATATTTTTTAAATAATTGCATAAATCAGCATTTCGTTCATCATTTGATCCAATGAAGGATCCAATAAAGAACGTTTAGAATGATATATTTTATCGTAAATATTGACGGAGTCAAATAGGTTATGTTGTGGAGACTTGGAGGAACCTCTCTAGCTCAGGTCCTGATTTGAACTGCTTGTCGGTTTGTCTTGCAGGATTGAGGTTGTTTTTTCAAGGTCTGTGTTCTTTNAGTCGTCATCGAAATCAAGAATTTTTTTTTCTAGATAAATTTGCTCTTGGTAAAGGATGGTTTCAGTATTTAAATTCATTTTCTGCAACTCTGACATTCTGTTTCTCATGTCTTTTAGTAAATATTAGTGACTTTTTTATGTGCACGCTGGTGTGACATTATACAATTATGAAGATTGTTCATTAAAGTCTCAAGAAATTTGTCGTATTCGATTATGATTGGTTTATTTTGGACTATATCACTTATATCTAGAAATGGGGAGATTATTTCATCAATTTCATGGCATTTTTTTTCAATTACAGAGGTTAGTAATTTATCATGCGGGAAGTTATTAATTGATTTTTTAATAGAGATGATGTCTGCAAGGAGGGACCGTGCAGAGGTGAGCTGTCCATTGATCTCCACGATGAATTGAGGATCAACCAGAGGGTCGAGATAACCACAGAAAGTTCCCAGAGTTTCTAAACACACGGCCTGCTTCAGGCCGGAGATGTTTAAGAGACTGGGATCCAGAAATGTCAGATTGCGTGGAGATCTCCTGGCCCGGACAAGGAGGACTCCCTTGTGGTCAAAGAGCTTTGTAGTGATAGGCAGGTAGCTTAGATTAGAAAAGGATTTAACAAAATTTCGAGAGCATAAAAAATGATCAATTCTTGATCTTGAGTGGTCATTTTTGTTAAATGGGACATGACTGAAAATTCTGCGGTCAGGATAGAAGTGTCTAAAAATGTCAACAGTGAACCCGGTTTCACACCACATGGAGAGGGTTTTAGAGTTTGAGACATTGGGGATTTGTATCATGTTTTTTAATATCCAAGTTGAACTTATTTGTGTCAGTTATTGCATTTGCATCAGTTACCATGTTGAGATCGCCACCTATTAGAAATTCATGATTACCCAAACTAAGGATGTCTCTCTTCAGGTTGTCCAAGAAGTCGGGGTCCTGATAAACAGTGGGACCGTACACCGAACCCACCAAGAAGACTGAATCATGAAAGGATATTTTCAAGATCAGATAATTCTTCAGACTACACTTCACGAAATCTACTATCTTATAAGGTAATTGTGACTTAATTAATATTGCTACACCACGGCTAGCCTGGGTAGAGTTGGCATATATGTGATATGAACCAAACTTATGGAATTCTAACCTTTTTTTAAGAATTTTTTCACCTTCTGTACCCAACCTGATGTCTTGCAGTAAGATTATTTCTGCCTTCTTGTCTAAAATGGATTCTAACTTCTGGTCAAATCTGTTTAGATTGTTGCTTAATTGAAAACGCGTTGATAAGTTCAAAGAATTAACGTTCTGTGATAAAAAACGTATGCCATTTAGATCGTTAAATGTCGCCATTATTGTTTATTATGAGTACCGTATTTGATATAGTTGAAAAAAAAAGAGCGCTTATAAGCCTTAGCGCATTTAAAGATGATAGGGTTTATAGGATTAAGAGGATTTTTATAAGTTTTCTGAAGGTAAATAACGAGGACGTTTGATTTAATTAAAATTAATTCATAGCTTCTTGTTAATATTCGTTTAAAGATTCCTAGTTTAAGTTTTGTATAAAATGAAAATGTGCTAGGTGGATGATTGCATACAAATTTCAAACTTAATAGAAGCGGAAGGTTTAAAGAGAAACAAGATATCTGTTCCCCGTTAACTTTTTGAAATGATAAAGGTTTTAGACGATCAAAAATTCTACAAGCTTTAGAGTATGATGAGATAAAAATACTATCAAGTCTGATTAGAAGTCGACTGTGTTCGAATGCAGTTTCACTGATACTAAAATATGTCTTAATTTTAAGGATGCAATAAACCTGATCCGCAACGACTATTTGAAAAGATAAAGATTTAAAATGTTTAATAATTTTAAAGGCTTCGATATATGTTGAGATAAATATACTGTTAAATTTGATATACTGTCGACCGTGATCTATTAAGGTTTCACTGATACCAAGATATGATTTTAAAATTGTTTCAGCCTGTACCGTGACAGAACTGGTTCCTGGAGAGTGCAGTACGTGTATGTTCACGGAATTTTCTTGCGTACACAAAGTATGCAGAGAAGAAAATGTACCCTGATGTGTGGCTGAGACTGATGGAGAGATTGGCGCAGAGGCACAAGAATCTGAGACATTTTTAATCCAGAGAGAGCCAGGGAACATAAGATGGATAGATGAGATTGCAATTAGCAATATTATGTTAAAAAATAATCTGATGGTTGTTAATAGTAAGCCGTTTCTCACAATAAAAATTATGAACAAAACTTTTTTATCATCGACCTGTTTTACTGCTTGACAAAGAGGTTTAGCTTTCAACATTAAAATCATTAAGATCATTGATGGGAGATTTGAGAATTTGATCTTACTTTGGTAACTTTTAAAAATAAATTCTTTATTTATTCCAGATGCAAAAAAAATGAATTTGTTAGATTTGTTCATAGAAATAATGCCTATAATCTTTAATTCGTACAATGTTTGTAACATTATGCTTGTGATTCTCCGAGTCCATCAAATCGATTCCTGGTAGGTGTAGTAGCTCTAGATGTTCCAGGTTGCGGTACCGAAGGTACACCATTCTTGGCTGGTTGGAATGAGTTGCTCAGAGGGTCAATATTACTATTAGGAATGTCCTTATAATATTCTTTGGAATCAAGGAAGTTAAAGGAGACATCTTCTATGATAGATTTACATGGTTGTCTTTTTTGTCCAAATTTAGTAATGTCTGATGGGTTCAGGGGGAAGCTCAAAGTTTCAATATATTCCCATCTATCGTTTGAAGTTGGGCGGGAGGATATTACCAATTTATTGTTTGAGGCAGAAGGTCTTATCAAGATTTGGGAATTTCTAAATTTGTTAGATTTATTGTAACCCTTCCTGATTTCCTTTATGTGAGAGTACAAGTATGAAGGCCATTCCACAACTACTTTCTTCGATGCGGCCCTAAGAGCTTTTTCGATCGAGATTTTTTTATCCTTGTCTGCAGTGATAATACCGACAGGCGTGTTACCGTCACGTATCGATTTTGTGTTAATAGAGATTGAGCTCCCGATAAGGAGATCCGGAGAGATGTTCAACTTGTTTTTTAAGGTTTTCTTAACATTTTCTCTGGCCGTGTTCGTATTTTCAATTTTACCACCAATTAGAGAATCTTCAACTGGCATGTCATGAATTTTAACAGTGCGCTGAGATTTTTCCATTTCTTTTTTAAGTTTATCACAATGTTGTGCGTACTTTAATGTCTGATTAGATTCTCTAATTTCGCGGTTTTCGTTTACTACGCGGTCGACGGTACCGAAATCCTCAAAAACTACGTGGCTCAAAAAGATTACAATTTGGTACAGAGCGTTGAAGGCTTCGCGATTAGGAGTCGGTGCGTTTTTATCATCAATAATTGGCGCAAGTCCTTTCATTATTTCAACAACTTTTTCGTATACTTCACTTCGAGAATCGGTACGAGGTTCCGGCGATTTATGACTGCTCGCGTCTTCGTCTAAACGTATAGCTTTTCCAAGAGGACTAACTTTTTCTCCCTCTTTTTCGAGAGGACGCTTCTCGCCGTTATCGTTCGGTTGCGAGTTCGTGTTCGGAATAGGTTCGTTGGGTGTCCTGAGGTTGATGGTTTCTTCTGGCATTGCACTAGTGGCACTTAAAATTCCCAGAGCGGGGGTTAGAAAGCGAAGAATAGAAGATTGACAAGCCCCATCTTTAGGGGGGTCTTTTTTTTGTTACCGTGCTTCCCCGCCATACTTTCCCGGCAATAAAGAGAAAATAAGGAAGGAAAAGGGAAAAAAGACCAGAATAATAAGGTTTTATATGAGGAGATTGTTTATAAGTACAAGTGTACTAACTTAATTTGCTGAGATTTGCAGTACAGTGTACGCACTATCACTACAAAGCCGGAGCTAGTTCACTAGGTGTTTCTCGCTTGAGATACTGATATGAACTAAAGAAATCAAGTTGAGGAAAGATGGATCAGGGTTGGGTCGGATATATATCAAAATAAGGATGGATGGATTAATTTGTGTCGGATATATCAAGTTGAGTCAGGATGGAGTTGGGTTGGGTCGAAAAAAATCAAGTTGAGGAAGGATGGATCAGGGTTGGGTCAGATATATCAAGTATAGTAAGGATGTTTCAGGTTTGGATTGGATATATGAAGTTAAGGAAGGATGGATCAATTTGGGTCGGATATATCAAGTTGAGTTAGGACTGGTCAACCCCTTTTTGGCATCACTTTTACCCGATTTTCCCTATGTGTGTGGCACCTCCAGAGAGAGGTGCCAAAAACCATGGTTTCTGGCACTTGGCATCGTTTCTGGGACGTTTGTGGGTGCTATGGAAACGCCTCAACACGGAAACGTCTCAACCTGGAAATGCCTCAAAAATCGGTTTTGAGGAATTTCCGTTTTTTTTGGGGAAATCCCTCAAAACTGGAAAATGTTGAGGGATTTCTGAATATTTTTGAGGCGTTTCCTAATATTTAAAGTTGAGGTGTTTCCTCTTTTTTTTTGAGGCGTTTCCGTTTTTTTTTGAGGCGTTTCCGTTTTTTGAAAAAAGTTTTAAAACTTTATTTTGTTGAGGCGTTTCCTCTTTTTTTTTGAGGCGTTTCCGTTTTTTGAAAAAACTTTTAAAACTTTCTTTTGTTGAGGCGTTTCCTCTTTTTTTTGAGGCGTTTCCGTTTTTTTTGAGGCGTTTTCTGTTTTTTGAAAAAACTTAAAACTTTATTTTGTTGAGGCGTTTCCTCTTTTTTTTGAGGCGTTTCCGTTTTTTTTGAGGCGTTTCCGTTTTTTGAAAAAACTTCTAAAACTTTATTTTGTTGAGGCGTTTCCTCTTTTTTTTGAGGCGTTTTCGTTTTTTTTGAGGCGTTTCCGTTGTTAAACTTTATTTTGTTGAGGCGTTTCCTCTTTTATTTGAGGCGTTTCAACGTTTTTTGAAAAAGGTTGTTAAACTTTATTTTGTTGAGGCGTTTCCTCTTTTTTTGAGGTGTTTCCGTTTTTTGAAAAAAGTTTTTAAACTTTATTTTGTTGAGGCGTTTCCTCTTTTTATTGAGGCGTTTCCGTTTTTTTATAAAATTTTTAAACTTTATTTGTTGAAGTTTTTAAACATGCCTCAACAAAATAAAGTTTTAAAAGTACGTTCTGTACAGATCCGCAGGGAGAACTCAGAAACTCACAGGGGCATCAACTAGACTTTATACACGGAGCATGGCTTGCGTAACAAGAGGAAACACCTCAACTAAATCAAGTTTTTAAAATACGGAAACGCCTCAAAAATTTTGCGGAAATGCCTCAAAAATATTGGGAAATCCCTCAAAAATATTGGGAAATTCCTCAAAAATAATTGTCAGGTGAAAAGCCTCAAAATAAAGAGGAAACCCCTCAAAAACTGGGTTTTGAGGGATTTCCGTTTTGGAGTTTTTCATTTAACCATGGAGTTTTTCATTCAAACCATGGAATTTATAATCTAAACCATAGAGCTTACATAAAACCATGAAGTTTTTCATTTGAACCATTGAGTCTTTCATTTAACCATTGAGTTTTTCATTCAAACCATGAAGTTTATCATGTAAACCATGGAGCTTTTCAATAAAACCATGAAGTTTTTCATTGGAACCATCGAGTTTTTAATTCAAACCATGAAGTTTATCATTCAAACCATTGAAGTTTATCATTCAAACCATGAAGTTTATCATCTAAACCATGGAGCCTTAAAACCATGAAGCTTTTCCTTAAAACCATGAACTTTTTATTGGAGTTTTTCATTCGAACCATGAAGTTTATCAACTCAACCAAAGAGTTTTTTTTAAATCTTTGAGTTATTCACCTGAATCAAAATACTAAGTTGGGTTCTCTTAATATAAATTTTTGATACAAATTTTTAAATAGATTTTGTTTTCAGGCACTTTAAGACAAACATGGCTTGTAAATTTGCAATAGTGATCAGTAACAAACTGAGAGAACTAATTCTCTAGTTTCAAAAACATATTTTACCTTCTTTGTACATGTAGTACAACCAACCTGACGAAGGTTTGAAGAAACTAATCTAACAAAAAATGAGTAAAATTGTACCAAAATACCAATAAAAGTAATCTGAAAATTTGTTAGTATAATAAGGAACAGATAGGATTTTGAGCTCAATGGTTTTGAAAGCTTAAAGGGTACCAATGTGAATCAGACATGCCACATTCAAGGTTCAGGGTTAGAAAAACTAGAGAATATGCAAACCAGGTTCAGAGTTAGAAATTAAAAAGTTGGAAAGCATAATTTCTCAGTTTAATATCGGTTATTGTATTCATGTCAAAATAAGTCATTCCATTTTAATTTTTTTTCTCTATTTTTACTTTAAGTGCAAAATTTATCTATACTGAATGTTTTTCTATCTGCATGCCAAGTATATATCAAACTTCGCTGGATTTAAAGTAAAGAAAGTTTGAGATGGTAAGACACATGTTGACTTTGGTATACAATAACCATATTTATGTCTAGAGCTCAAAATTCGAAAAAATATTTTTTGTCCTAAAAAACATTTTAGACTTATCTATACCGAATATTTTTCTATCTGCATGCCAAATATATATAAAACTTGACTAGATTTAAAGAAAAGAAAGTTTTGAGATGGTTCAACACTTTGGGAATGGGATACATATTTTTGTTTGAAACACATAATTCGGAACAAAGTACGTTTTTTGTCCTGAAAGCGTCAATTTTGACTTTTTTTCAGATTTTTTTTTTCTAAGACATTAAGCTATAAATAAGGAAGCATGAAAAAAAAAATTTTGCTCAATTTCTTCAAAAAGTCGGCGAAGGACTTTTAACCCATGGTTTTAGCTCTAGAGGCCTGAGAGGCTTTTTTTACGGAGGAAAACTGAAGTCATTGAAATAAAAGTTGTCGGAAATAGTATTACAAATATGCTCAACAAGTTTTGATCAAAGGTCGTCTTCACTAAAAATACTAAAGCTTAAAAAGTTCATAAACATAAATAATATCCATAAATTCGAAAGCGGGTCAACTTAAGGCTTAACAATTTCTAATCCTGACCTGTCTGATGATCCATATCCGGATTCTGAACTGATAAAACATTTCAGATCAATTGGATTAAAAGAAAAAAAACGCATTTCAATTTCACAGAATCCATATTAAACTAAGAATTCTGTAAGATCAAGTAGTTTGAATATCAAAGGTTTTTAACATCAGGTTGCAAAGATATAGAGATTTCTTTCAAAGAAAGATAAATAATGCTCTGTTATATTTATGACTGGCTGACTTACCTGTCCATGCTCATGGCATTAAAAAAAATTCAAACTCTGTAGAAGACGAGGGATCAGATTAGAGATGAGTAGGGTGGTTCAGGTTAGAGATGAAAATGGTTTATGTTAGAGAGGAGTAGGGTCCAGGTTAGAGATGAGTAGGGTTCAGGTTAGAGATGAGTAGGGTTCAGGTTAGAGATGAGTAAAGTTCAGGTTAGAAATGAATATGGCGTATGTTAGAGATAAGTATGATCCAGGTTAGAGATGAGTAGAGTTCAAGTTAGAGATGAGTAGGTTCTAGGTTAGTGATGAGTAGGGTCCAGGTCAGAGATGAGTAGAGTTCAGGTCAGAGATTAACATTGTTCAGGTTATATGACTAGGGTTCAGGTTAGAGATGAGTAGGGTATAGGTTAGAGATGAGTAAGGTCCAGGTTAGAGATGAGTAGAGTTCAGGTTAGAGATTAACATGGTTCAAATCATATGACTAGGGTTCAGGTGAGTAGGTTCTAGGTTAGTGATGAGTAGGGTCCAGGTCAGAGATGAGTAGAGTTCAGGTCAGAGATTAACATTGTTCAGGTTATATGACTAGGGTTCAGGTTAGAGATGAGTAGGGTATAGGTTAGAGATGAGTAAGGTCCAGGTTAGAGATGAGTAGAGTTCAGGTTAGAGATTAACATGGTTCAAGTCATATGACTAGGGTTCAGGTTAGAGATGAATATGGTTGAGGTTAGATGAGTAGGGTTCGGCTTAGAAAGATTTCTACTCTAACCTAAGCTCTGCTTAAATCTAACCAAAGCCCTAACCTTCTCCAATCTCCATAGTCCAACAGAGCCCTACTGCTTTAAGATGCTATTTTGTTTATTTTAGACTCTTACTCTTCACATTTTAGATTTCATTTTACACATTTTAGTTCTAATTGAACACTTCTTGGATACATATTCATTATTTTTTCATAGCCATAAAATATTTTTTATTTAAAAAACAAGTTTTAGATCAAATCTACATTTTTCCGAACAAATTGGGAATTTTATCTAAAGGAATTGAGTCTTTGCCACAAACTCTGAATTTATAATCCCTATATCTTTGGAACCCAATGTCGCAAATCTTTGATATTTCAAAATTACATTGTTTGATCTAACAAAATTCATAGTTTGAAATATCTAAGGTTTACGACATTGGAATCCAAAGATATAGGGTTTAGAAAAGCAGAGTTTGTGGCAAAGACTCAATTCCTTTATTAAATTCCAGTGAACAGTTAAGAGATGAAATAGATAGAGTATTGATGTTTAGAGTAAGCAAAGAAACCCCATTTGATCTCTGTTTTTGTTCATTTTAACTCTTTCTTTTTTTTTTTTTGACGATATACTGAATGACATTCTACCTGCATGTGAAATACAGTGATAACCAGAAAACTCAGGAATAGGTAGTCGACTTTAAAGCTCAATATATGTCTATAAATAGTACAAGACACAGCAAATGTGCAGTGTTTACATACCCATTTTAAGTGATATATTAACTTACTAGTAAGGCTATTTGCTTTGTAACAACAAAAATATACTTATTGTTGCTATAAGTCGTCATCCTATTCCATTGTTTTCTGGTTATCATTGTATATTTCAACTTGATAGGATAAAAAGAAAAGAAATAGCATTTATAGTTTCGAGATGATTGTGAGTGGTAACACATGTTGACTTTGCTATACATTTTAAGTCTTGAACTCAAGATTCAGTAAACGTTTTTTGTCCTGAAATGTCATTTTTGATTTTTTTTCAGATTTTTTTTTTCTAAAACATTAAACTACAGAAAATGAAGCATGAAAAAAAGAATTTAGCTCAATTTCTTCAAAAAGTCGGCGAAGGACTTTTAACCCATGGTTTTAGCTCTAGAGGCCTGAGAGGCTTTTTTTACAGAGGAAAAATGAAGTCATTGAAATAAAAGTTGTCGGGAATAGTATTACAAACATACTCAACAAGTTTTGGTCACAGGTCGTCTTCACTACAAATACTAAAGCTTAAAAAGTTCATAAACATAAATAATATCCATAAATTCGAAAGCCGGTTAACCTAAAGGTTCAACAATTTCTTATCCTGACCTGTCTGATCCATATCCGGATTCTGAACTGATAAGACATGTCAGATCAATTGGATTTAAAGAAAAAAATTGCATATCAATTGCGCAGAATCCATATTTCAAACTAAGAATTCTGTAAGATCAAGTAGTTTAAATATCAAAGGTTTTTAACAGCAGGTTGCAAAGATATAGAGATTTCTTTCAAAGAAAGATAAATATGAACTAGGATGAACTAGGATGAACTAGGATGAACTAGGATAACCTAGGATGAACTAGGATGAACTAGAATGAACTAGGATGAATTAATGCCATTTTTGACTTTTTTTCAGATTTTTTTTTCTAAAACATTAAACTATAGAAAAAGAAGCATGAAAAAAAATTTTTGCTCAATTTCTTTAAAAAGTCGTCGAAGGACTTTTAACCCATGGTTTTAGCTCCGGAGGCCTGAGCTGCATTTTTTACGGAGGAAAAATGAAGTCATTGAAATAAAAGTTCTCGGGAATAGTATTACAAATATGCTCAACAAGTTTTGATCAAAGGTTGTCTTCACTAAAAATACTAAAGCTTAAAAAGTTCTTAAACATAAATAATTCCATAAATTTGAAAACCGGTTAACCTAAAGGCTCAACAATTTCTTATCCTGACCATTCTGATCCATATCCGGATTCTGAACTGATAAAACATGTCAGATCAATTGGATTAAAAGAAAAAATCGCATATCAATTTCACAGAATCCATATTAAACTAAGAATTCTGTAAGATCAAGTAGTTTAAATATCAAAGGTTTTTAACATCAGGTTGCAAAGATATAGAGATTGCTTTCAAAGAAAGATAAATAATGCTCTGTTATATTTATGACTGGCTGACATACCTGTCCATGCTCATGGCATTAAAAAAAATTCAAACTCTGTAGAAGACGAGAAATTAGATTAGAGATGAGTAGGGTGGTTCAGGTTAGAGATGAATATGGTTTATTTTAGAGAGGAGTAGGGTCCAGGTTAGAGATGAGTATGATCCAGGTTAGAGATGAGTTGGGTTCAGGTTAGAGATGAGTAGGGTCCAGGTTAGAGATGAGTAGAGTTCAGGTAAGAGATGAGTAGGGTTCAGATTAGAGATGAGTAGCGTCCAGGTTAGAGATGAGTAGAGTTCATTAGACTGTAGAGATGATATCAGTACTATGCCCCGTATCCGTTCTATCTCTTTCTGTTGAATCTTGTGGAACTAGTTTAACGCGACCAGGCATCGTCTTCCACAGGAGTAACAATTTAAAATGTTTTTTAATATTCAATTTAACATTTGAACAGGATAAAGTAAACATATTGCGGTGGAAATGGTTTGTAAAGATATTTTTTTTGAGGAAATATTTTGCAAAAAGCTTATTTCAGGTTAACTTGTTTGTTTGGAAAAATTTTGTGTGACAAAAAGGTTGTGAATTAAATCTGTTGAAACATATTTTTACCCACGAAATAACACAAAACCCAATAAAAGTTACAACTTATTTTGATAGAAATTATTAAAAGCATCGTTTTTTAACAATGTAATGTATATAAGTAATATAAAAATAATTTTAATTTATTTCTTTAAAAATTTGGATTTACAAAAATAATTTTTGTTTAGAAAAAAAATAAAATTGTAAAATACATGGTTTTTACAATTAAATTTAAAATTGATTTTTCAATTATAATAATGATGCACATTTTATATGATACTTATGCTATGCTATAAAAAAAAAAAAATGCACCGATCAAGCACAATATTAGTGTTAGACATGATTTTACTGCAGTGAAGGTTTAAAATGCTGAAAACATAAAGTTGTCTCCGAAAACTCTATATTTTTTATTTTTGTTAAATCAACAGTTAAAATATTATAAAATCGCCGAGTTTTTGTTGGTTCATATTTTACATTGCACAAAGATAAGAGACTTTAATATGCGCCCCAAAATTCTAAAGAATTAAATATGAAAGGTTCAAATACTTGATTTCCAAACTAATAAATATGTATATTGGCTTAGTACAAAGAAAAATTTATACTAAGAGAATTGATGTAATTAAATATAACATACTTGAGTCAAATAGATAGTAGATGAAATCAATGACGACCTCTGTTGGGAATAAATCCATACCTAGATAATAAAAAAAAGTTAAAAATTATTATTGTGCTCCATCTACATTTCTATTATTTGTAATTGACTATGTTGTTAACCCTATTCCAAAAAAGTGCGAGAGGGTCTTCCTGTATACCCATCTCCCCACTTTTATTGTTGCTAACTGAGAAATACTTGTCTGAGACTATTTTTATGTTTCGACTTTTTTAATTAACATGTACCTCTCAGTTTCTCCTGAAAGCTGTGCTTTTATACAAAGTTTTAGGAATTACAGTTATGCCTTATTTTAACGCTAGCCAGCTAAATATATATTTAAACAACTTACTTCTGGTCATTAAATTTAAACTTTTTATATCTCTTTGAAAAGCCTTGAATAAAAGTGAGATTACAGAGAATTTCACATTTTTAGTTTTCCTTAAACTGTATTTTCATAATTATTTTTACCTTAACCATATTTAAACGGGGNCTTTTCCACACCCATACAGTTTCTTGCAATAACTAAATAAGTATTTCAGATATAAAGCTCACATTTTCAGACTTTTTTATTTGACAAATGCCTGTCACTTACTGATAAAAAGGCGGCTTTTAGACATACTGCCTCAGTCCTTAGTCATACTAGCAAAATGCCTTATTTTAACTGTACCGGACTAAATTTATATTTATACCTACTTAAACCTACTCATTGGATGTGCAGATTACTGAAGTTGAGCCCAAGGGTGTTTTTCGGAACTTATCAAATGTGATAGATTTGTATCACAACAAGAAAATAGCGAGAGGGGGCAATTTGCACGCCCCACACCCCCCAATCCAGACATGAAACAAAATGTCAGGTTAAATTTGGTTAATAACTTAATATTGTAATATGTATTTGAAATTATTAATATCTGCTAAAGGTTTTGCAAATTAATAAAGTAGAGCCCCAGGGCTTTACATAAGTATATTAAATGTTATACATTTGTATCATTAAAGAGGGGTAGACATGGGACCCACCCTCCCCAAGACTATTTTGTGTAAACCAGCGTCAGCATGAAGGTGTAAAAAGTTGTTGTTACTCACCAGCTTTCATAACTGAATTCAGCTGACGAATGGCTTCTCCTATATCATTTGAGTATTCTGCTTCCTGAACAAATTTTTAGTTTACATTAGTTTCAAAACAGTTATTTTTAAGATTGAGTATTAAGGTTCCCATGACATAATAACCCTATTCCTTCTGGGGGGGGGGGTCAATTTGACCCCCCCCCTGTAGTTTTTTTTACATAACTCAAAAAGTATTGTACCTGGGGACATTTGTAAATGATCCGCAGTTTATTGGGGACCAGATTCTCAACTTCTTCTCTGATAAATGTAAATTTAAAAATCATAATTGTAATTTGTAGGCATATGAAATACTTTTATATAATAAATCATAATTACATTAACATGATTGAAATATTTAAAAAATACATGGGTGTCATAAAAGTTGTTTGAAAAAAATGAAATACCTGTCCAACAAAGTAATACGGAATCCGGCCTCTGTGTCTAAGAGAAAGATCTGCGATTTCGATATGAAAATGTCCTTCGTACCATTACCCACTGTGATTAATGTACTTAATGATGAGAATTATTCCTTTTAGTTTCACATGTATGTAATATCTGTTAAGGAGGAGTATGATCTGATTTTAATGAGTAATCTTATTTTTTTTTATTTATAACAAATAGCTTTGGAACTCATAGTTACTCCCACTGATCACCCATGCTTTGTAGTAAATTACGAATTAAACTAGTTTGGTCAAGTAAAGTCTATCCATTCAACTTTGAATTTGAAAACCAAGCTAAGATCTTTCCCATATGCCGCCAGAGTTCACCAATATGAATTTGAGCAAAATTTGTTCCTTAGTTTTGTTCACACAAAAATGGATTTTAAAAATGTTGATTCGACATATGTGTATAATGTTTGATTAAAAAGAATTAAAAAGAAATACTTTCCATAAAGAAACATCTCTTTTTTTCTTGATTTGGCACACTGTAAACTTTTCCCCCCCCCCCCCCTCCCCTATCCGCGCGGAATCGTTTTTCAGGGACATTTAAAAAGTAATATCTCGGACATTTTATCCGTCCAATCAGAGCGTGACTTAAATAATGTTTCGTATGTGCAAAACTTTTAATTTTACATGCCGCGTTCATTTCAGCTTTTTACACAGGCAATACACATTTTTGAATGCGATAAAATAGTGTCATTTCAGAAATAGAAAGTTAAAAAACAAAAAAAAATAAAAAAATAATGGCATTTACAATTAACGATTAGACACTACAGTTTAATTTTATATTAGAAATTTATTTTGATCTACAACATACTGAAAAAATACATGAATTAGTGTCTATAGAGAGGAACCGTTTCTTTCCGCTCAAATTCTGAACAAAAAATCGGTTTTTTCTCTGGCCACAGTTGTCTTTGAAAAGTAAGAATATTACCAATCAACAGCAAATAGGCTGTTTAGTTTACCCTGAAATTACCCAAATAAGTGAACGGTCCCTTTAATAAACAGGTTTGGTACAGTGTCTCTTTAATAAACAGGTTTGGTACAGTGTCCCTTTAATAAACAGGTTTGGTACAGTCTCTATAATAAACAGGTTTGGTACAGTGTCCCTTTAGTAAACAGGTTTGGTACAGTGTTCCTTTAATAAACAGGTTTGGTACAGTGTCCCTTTAATTTACAGGTTCCTGGAATCCTGCGTAATTTTAGAATTAAAGTTAAATTGACAGGGTGCCAGTTGCCACTAAACATTGAACCAGGTGAACCAGGCGTTAGCATTACAATTTTATGTATGTCTATTATACTACATTGTCACCCTTTAAAAATGTCACCCCTGTGTGTCCGTACTACATGTAATACAAACACAGCGTCTGGGTTACACTTTTTGGTGACAATTAATTAAAATATTAAAACTAAGAAATGTAATATTGGAAAATGAACAGGACCAAGTGGAGGCTCAAAGGGTTTATAAAAAAGGGGGGAAATTAAAACGAAAAATGTAATCTCTAGAAATAAAGAGGGCTTAATTAGGGGCCTAAAAGGGTCTATAAAAAAAGAAGATATGGGGCAGGGGGGTTTGGGTCTGTCCTGTGAACGATTTTTGGACCCCCCCCCCCTCCTATCAATTTTGTACATGACCANAGACAATTTCTGGGCCGAGCGCTGCAGCTAGGTGCAGGCTAAGGGGCCAAGTGCCGCGGCTTGGAAGGCTAGGGGGCCGGGCATTAAAGCCACAAGTCCTTAAACCAGCTGTAAAACCACGTGCTAGAAAGAGAGACTGAACTAAGACGGATTGATAAAATAAGAGAAACCAAATTATCTCTTTATATCTGCCTCTTTATCTGTCCGTCTATCTATATATCAGTCTTTCTCCGTTTGTCTATATGTCTGTGTATCTGTCTATCTGTGTATGTGTATCTAAACCCTGAAGTATTTAATCCTTGATATCTATCTTGACTCTATCCAAAGTTGTAAAACTTTAATATTTTATTCTCTACATTCTGTTAGGTTAGATCAAATATCCTAAGCATAGAAAATCTAAGACTTGCACCATCATGTTGCAAAGATATAGTGATTGCACATTTAAATTTGTTTCCAACATTGGTTTCACTTAGATCAAATAACCTAAGCTTGTAAAATTAGAGATATGCAACACAAGTTGCCAACATATAGAGATAATACAATTTGAGTTTGTGGCAAAATCTTAGTCTTTGATCAAAACTTTTTTTGGGCTGTTTAAAAATGAATATTAAGCCTTAAGTTTCATAGAAAAAGAGTTTGTTTGAAAAGTGAAAAATGACGATTTTTTGATAAAAAGTGTAACTTTGCTGGATTAGGTTAGGTTAAGAATGAAGATAAGGAGAATTTGAACCTTGAACCTTGAATCTGAATAGGATTTGGTAAAGTTGGGTTTGAGGAGTTAGGATGAAGATAAACAGAACTTGAACCTTGAACCTTGAATCTGAATAGGACTAGGTCTAGTTGGGTTTAAGTAGTAAGGATGAAGATAAAGAGAACCTTAAACCTTGAATCTGATATAGGACTAGGTCTAGTTTGGTTTAAGGTGTTAGGATGAAGATAAAGAGAACTTGAACCTTAAACCTTGAATCTGAATAGAACTTGGTCTAGTTGAGTTTAAGGAGTAACAATGAAGATAAAGAGAACTTGAATCTCGAACATTGAATCTGAATAGGACTAGGTCTAGTAGGGTTTAAGCAGGGAACAAGAATAAAGGGAAAGGAAATGGCGCTGGTCCGGCAAGAGAAAGCCAGTCGCACTGCTTTGCAGACCAATACAGTAAACTTACAAACACTCTTCTGGTACAGACACACAACATGACTACAGTCAAGGAAATTGTAGAACAATGTCGTCAATTATAATTAAACTTGAATAACGAGTAGTTTATTGTAAACTTTATTCAAATTATATTCTTTGCATAAAAATTTGGCTTTATAGTGTTGACTTAAATATGTAAATAATATATTACATGTATATTAAACATATGTTTAAGTAAACAATTAACAATAAACAAATGTACTCTCCTAGACTGTACAAATACCGAGATTCTTACGTACTGTATAAACCTACAGTACACACCTTCGGTACTTTAAACTGACACACACTCTTTTGGTACAGACACACACACATGACGTTTCCGCCCCCTGG
>NW_019396869.1:86288-97961 GCF_000591075.1 Eurytemora carolleeae | reverse complement strand
ATCGGCTCGGCATTTGTGAAGAAACAATCTCAAGAACTGACGAGAGTGAACCCAGACCGAAATATATTTTCAATAAATGTGGAACTAACATCTACTTTTTTACTCTACAGAGGTTTGGTCCATCAACATTACCGAATTTTAAATCACTCAACAATTTTGAAGATAGAGCTGGCCTAGCTCTACACTGACATAAAGAAGATAAAAACGAAATTTTTTCAGTGAATGCGTTAGTTGTTAGTTGGTTTATTTCCTAACAAATATCACATTTGCGGGTAAAACAAGTTAGCATCAATCATCATCAGCATGAATGAATGAATAGTGTTGTGAAATAATACAGTGGTGCAATAATATCAAGACAATGCTTTAGATTTTAATTTATATCGAGCTTTATAACAGGCTATTAAACGACTTCTCTTTAATTACATGTAACCTTAAAATTCAGAAAAAAGCTTGTTAACAATAAAACTTGAATTAAAAAGTCGTCTCCATTATATTGATATTATCTAACCACTGTATCTCATTTTATATATATTCTTTATTTGATTTTCAAATCACAATTTAATTAAAGTTATATTATAAATTTAATAACAAATGCATGGTATTTCATGTTATTGAGTATGGAGTATTTCAATGAATTTTTATATTTACTGTATGTTATAATTTTTTTCCTCGGTACAATAAGTATAAATAATCTTTTCTACAGTAAATGCGCCCAAACTGCATTTGATAAATTTAGAACCAGTACAACAAGGGTGGGGCTGTAGGGGGGGAGGGGGGGGGGGGACAGGAGAATGCCAAATGCTATTTTGTACTGTTTACGTACTTATTCAATAAATCTTATTTAATTACCAATTTGTTTTTTTCTGTTTGTGTTTTTATTTAATTAACTTAATATGTGTATAATTAATGTGGAAGTTTTTTCAAATTATTCAAAAATTCTGATTTGTTTATCCAGAAATTATGTTTCAAGAGCTGTCGCATTTGGCTGCTAGGTGGTGTCTACTCTAAAATAGAGGTGGGGCGAATATGTATCCTGAGCTGGGAACTTTTGAATGGTGGATATCGGGATTAAGGCTTAATCCACTCTTTTTCTTAATCTCCAGATTAACATAATCTTGCAAGATTATCTTAAAAGTGTATGAAAAATGATAAAATTCAAATTAATATTTAATCATCTGAGAATCTGTAGCAGACAATCAGAGAAAAGCAGGCAACCAATGAGAGAACAGAAATATTCTTATTGGTGAAAACAATTAACGGATATCTAAGGAGAGAGAAAAAGAGTGGATTAAGGACTAAAATGAAAAGTTTCCACAGTGGATATTTGGATCAAGAAGTCAGGATTAAAGTTTATCCATTCTAAAGTTTTCAACTCAGAAATTATTATATTTTGATACACTTTTTCTAAATAATAATGACTCACGTTATTAACAGTTTTAAAAATATTGTTCTGCATTCAGTTTTTCTTGTAAAAAAAATAAAAAAATTTGGATTTTTTATTTATTTTCGCCGTTTTCAAAATATTCATAATTTAAGGATAATTTACCCAAAAAAAACTCTGTTCGATATTCTTTTCCAAAAATTCTTATTTTTTTATTACATTTTATTATTTACAGTGCATTGAAGAAGAGTATAAAACAAAAAATATTCCTAACTTAAAATGTTTAAAAAAAGAACAAAGTCAATGATCCTAGGTGCAATTTTTACTTTAATTGCATGTTGCTTAATTAAGACAAAGCATTGTGAACCCAGATTATTTCCAACTTTGTTACCCGTAAATTCACCATTAAAACGAAAATCCAAGTCTCAAAATTTGTCAAAAATTTGCTTTTCTTATTTCCATAGACAAACTATATAAGGAAGCAGTAAAACCAAATGAATTATTACAAATCAATTCTGATACAGTGAACAATTCAACTATGTGACAGTGTACAGCAGTGTAAGTTTTATTTATATTTAGATCTTTAACATATCATATTATTTTAAACAGACTCGAATAAATTTACTAGTGATTAACCCAATTAAGAAATAACTGAAATAATAAGATTTAGTTGTAAAATTCACAACATTCAAAATTAGTGGGAAATTTTTGAAGATAGCTAAAATAATGCCAATAAAAGTAATCTTTTTTGCCAAATCAATGTCTAAATTGAATGGAATTATATTACAAAATGAGTCTGTGTTAAAAAACTGCATGCCTTATTATTGCATGAGCAATTAAAATTCTATTTTAATGCAATTTTGAGCAGAAAAAATGAAATAACGAAATTCAACGTTTTTTAAAAATTAGTTAATGTTTTTAGCTGTTAATTTATTTTTCAAAAACGGCTAATTCGTTTCCTTAACGATTTAAAATTAACACTTTTTGCCCAGCCCTTATACTGAGTATATTTAAGTTCAGACCTGTCTGTCAAAAACAAGTTTAGCAAGTATATTTAATAATGCAAAAATAGTTTACAGCACAAGTTTCCTTCAGAAGCAGAAAAATTATCATAATCAGGATTAATATTCAACTTCAAGATTATATATTTAAAACTATAGAAATTAGTATCAATATACAACTAAAAGATTTTTTTAAAAGAAACTAAAGAAATCAGAATCAATATACATACAACTTTGAGATTATTAAAAAAACTATAGAATTAGCAATTCTTCAAAGATTTCAAAGAAAGAATCAAGTGAATTTAGACCACAGATTATTGTATCTTACAAGTAAGAACAAATATGAGGATTAAAGGAATGAGGAAAAATCTTGGAAAAGAAGCTGCGAAATAACAATTAAAATAAAAATTTTGAAAGAGTAGATTGAATAAGAGTTTAGTGTGTTTGCTACTTTTTAAGTGTTCTGTTATAATGCACTTGCCAATCATTTCAAATATCACTGCTTAAAACTATATATTTGGTTTGTCTGTCAGTTTGTTTGCATCCAATAAACATCCTAATAAATGAACTATTCAGTGAATGCCCAAAAATAATTTTTGGCAAGCTACAAGACCCCAGGAAAGAATGGTGGACTTGTGGAGGGTGATATGTCAAAATTTTGACTATAAAGAAGGTTCACATTTTTTTAGATAAGCCTTGTCTTTAAATTTTTCCTCTGATAATTTGAGTTTAGTTTGACCAGAGTTCATTGAGTATATCTAGGGTTGTTAATCGTTTTTGGAAATGATCGTTAACGATCGTTTTTTGTTTTGTTTTTCAATCGTTTTCAAAAACAATCTTTTCGTTTTTGGAAAAAAAACTATCTTTTTAAAAAAGGACCCACTCATTTGAACTTTTAGAAAACGAATAACGATCATTTTAGAAAGCGATCGTTTTTTTAATGAAGGGTCGTTGTTAACAAACTTTATAAAAACGGTCGTTTTTGGAAAAATGATCGATTTTGAAAAAAAATTAATTGCAACTTTATTTAATGTTGTCTTACATGAAGTTAGAAAGTTGTGGGATAGTTAAAACTTCTTGATATTTTCTTTAAAAACTACTCAATGATAAGTACAGATTAGGGCTGGGCATGTTTCGACTTTTTTTAAATCGTTCCGTTCCGTTCTAGAACGAGCGAGGGCCTTCAGCTAAATCGTTCCATTCTCGTTCCTTTTTTTTGTATCGTTCCATTACGTTCCGAATTCTGTCCTGTTCCATTCCGTTCTGAGTAGAAGAACAGTCTTCCTGTTCCATTCCGTTAATTCTTGGCGTTCTTATTTAAAGAACAGTTCCATCCATCTCGTTCCGTTCTTAATCAAAGAACGCTTCTTAGTATAGAACAATTACTAAAACTGGGTTACCTTAAAAAAGGGGGTGTACAATTTGTAGATTTTTGAAAAAAATTTAATTTTCATAATCAATATTTCAATAATATCAAAAAGAAATAGAAATAAATTATAGAAAACACTTTCTTTCAACCTAAATTCTCTCCCCCCCCCCTTCTCCTTTTTCCCCTTTCAGCTCCCATTCCTCAAGAATGTAATGCATGAAATCCTTGCCATTCCTTTTCTCCCCCTCCCCCTGCCGGCTAAACCAATGTATCACCTTACTTACGCTTGTACTTTTACCTAGCAACACATACTTACGCAATACTTACGCAAAATTATATTCTTACCCTTTTATAACCGTATTTTTTCCCTTTTACCCCCCCCCCCCCCCCCTCCTTACTTTCCTATATTATTGTGTCTAATGTCATTAACAATAATTCTATCTTTCAATTTTGGTTCACTACATACAGAGAAAATCTAAACTTGAAACACATTCCTGATTTAAATGCGTTCCCAACTTAGAACGTGTTTTTTAAAATAAGAAGGAGTTAACGTTCTGTTCCGTTCTTTTACCAATCGTTCCAAAGTTTTTTAGAACGCGTTCTAAGCGTTCGTTTTTTTTCGGAACGATGGGATCATTCTTGATAGTTCCGTTCGTTCGCGGGAAAGAACGATCGTTCCACCAGGAACGCGCCCAGCCCTAGTACAGATGCCCTTCAGGTTGGTTTCCTCTCTCCGTTAAGGATTGATAACAAAACAACAATTTTTATAAAAACGATTGTTTTTAATAACGATTGTTTGTCAAAAAGATCGTTTTAAAAACGACCATTTTTAAAGAACGAACTTTTTGAAAAACAATTGTTTTTATAAATGATCGTTACGTTTTCGATTTTTCATCGTCGTTTTCATAACAAAATGATCGTTTTTAAAAAAATGACAACGTTAACATTGTCTTGAGATAAATGTTTTTTATTTATTTAATTTTAGGATTCTTTTTTCCCCCAAGCAACAAAATAACAATTGCATCAGACTCTAAATTAAGAATTTTCAATGTTTCAAGACCGTTTTTACTAAGCAATAAAGAGGTGTGTCTGGTTTTTACGATTCAAAAAAATTCAACAAAGAATAAACAAACAATTTTAATGGGTATTTCAGGTCATTTGTTTAATTCTATTTCAATTGTATCTTTCATCACTTGATTTTTTTATTTCATGTCATGAGTTTCATAAAGGGGGTGGGGGGGGCTGTGGGACCAGGCCCTCCCCTAATTCCCCCCTGAACAGTCTGGGCAAAGTAAGCAGAAGTACAAAAATGGATGCCAGGGACTTATAACCTTATTATTCATAGTATAACGTTAATAAAATCCTTTACAATATTATTATGAAATGTGTGACGATCAAATATCGTTCACATATTTCATTTTTGAAATATGTTTTCTCACAAAAGAACAAATATTGTTCACAAATAACTGTTTACAGTTTGTAAATGGTCTATAATCGTTCAGAATCATTTCAAATTTTCTATATATATATATGTGCTTGATTAAGTAGAAGTCTCTGTTAGTCTGATCTGTCTGTTTATATTTTCGATGATAGCTCATAAACCCATCTACCGATTTTCCTTAAATTTTTATTACTGAGGAGAACTATGGAAATGTCTTCAGCTTAATTTAGAAAATATGAGCTTAATTCATAGTAACAAAGAATGTTTACAACCACATAAAAAAGTGGCTTGATATTAAAAACACCCCTGGCTATATTTGATATGAAGATGCATAGAAGTAAAGTTCTTTTTTTATGAAAATGTCTTGACTTGACCTCATTTTCCCCAAAACTTGTGATTTTTTTTTCTTCAGATTTATTTTCTTCATGACTTTTATTCCTGTGATCTTATTTCTTGAGACTTTATTGGCAGCCCCAATATTATTTTAGGAAATAACGTAGCAGGCATCTAAAACTCAGGACTTTCTTTCTAGTGACATTTTGTCCAAATGACCTAAGAAAATTATGACTTTTTACAAAAGTGATTAATTTCCAGGTTTTTTCCAGAATTTATTTTTCTTGTGACTTTTAAAATAGATTCCAAGCAACTAAGGTAAACAAAAGTAGGTTTTAAAGATGTAGACATTCAGAGTTTGTGGCAAAGACTCAATTCCTTTACACATTTCCTTTTTAGTCTGTAATTATGAAAGCTAAGCATACAAAAGCAGCCTTCAAATAGGAAATTCTATGTCTAAAGATATGATTGTAAGTCTCTAGAACTGAAAGGGTGTCTGTGGCATAATTTAAAGTGACTTTTCATACACAGAGTGCCATGCCTAATGGACAACAGTACCCTTAAAAGCTTTGTCTGATAAAGAATGAATTATTTATCTAAAACTATAATTTTCATCTGTTACTTCTCTACAAAAGTGACTTGCAAATATTTGCTGCAGCTAAACATTGAAGTATCAAAATATCTAAATAAAACACTTTTTATCTTTATTTACTGATTTACAGGAATTTACAACCCATGTTAGGGTTTTATCTATTTATACTTCACCTTTCCTGATAGTATCTGTTTAAATATAATCCCGGTTATTGTATTGGTAAACAAAGTGTACTATTGGTAAACAAAGTGTACTATTTGGGCATATTTCTGCATGTTGCAATAAATTTCATTTATTTATTACTGTTTAAGCCTCATTCTGTTTAGGATTTTGACCAAAGTGTTTGTAATTTAGAAATAAGTCCAAGCTACCCATCATAAAAAAATGTTGTCTTTGACATTGCATAAATATTAAAATTTTAATGTTAATTAACCTGGCACAATAAACTTTACCCAGCAAGGTTGAACACATACTTTGGTGTTTTCTTGCTTCTTTTCTTTCTTCTCTTCTTCGACCCCTGAAATCATAAGAAAAAGGCCTCATTATTCTTCAAACTTCGGTCCCTGATAATGAACTGTTGATAGTACTATAAACAACAATAAAAAACCAGCACTTTATATAAATAAATTTTTAAATTACTAAAAACCGGCTCTTTGACCTCGCAAGTCTACATTTGTTGCATAAAATGTGCTGGGTGTTGACTCTAAGTTTACACCTATTTGTCCAGACTGGATGTTACGAGTGAATACATTTACAGTACATGTTGTACAGACTCAGATTTAGTTTTGAGTTAAAAATTTCTTCAAATTATTTTTTACTTAAAGGAAGATACTATTTTCTACAGAATTAACTAAAAATGAGAAGTTTTCTTTGTGAACAATCAAATTTGCATTCCATACAAAAAGAAATGAAGAACATTTTTTTTAATGGGAGTGTTTTTTAATGTCATATGTCATATATTGCATGCATCATATTTTGCATCTGTCAAATGTCATATCTGTAAATTGTTTTACCTGTCAAATGTCTTATCCATAAAATCGTCCCAAATGTCATATGTCACATTTAAGAAATTATGAAATTTCCCCCAAAAAATATTTTTTAAATTAAATTTTCATTTTATCCATAAAAAAAATAATTTGAAGAAATTTGCTAAACCAATATTTTTGAGATAATCACTTCATCGATTTTTTTAACTTGTTAAGTTGATTATTTTTACAAACCAAATTTTTAACAGCAGATCAATAATTTTTTAAAATAAACTCAAAAAACATTGATTTGCACATTTCACCATTCCAAAGGAATCATATGTTGCCAATTTTGGCTTTCCAAATCTTTGAGTTTCAACACATCACAACAGGGTTGTTAATCATTTCCGATTGGTTTTAAATTGTTTTCAAAAATGATTTTTTTTAATTTTGGAAAAAATGGATAAGCAACCATTTTTTATACGATTGTTTTTTAAAAAACGATCGTTAACAAAGGGTTGTCATTAACCATCATTAACAAAGGGTCGTCGTAAACAATTGTTAACAAAGGGTGTCGTTAGCGATCGTTAATGAAGGGTCATTGTTAACAATCGTAAACAAAGGGTGTGGTTAATGATTAGAAGGGTTGTCATTAACGATTGTTAATGAAGGGTTGTCTTTGTCATACATACTGGATAAGTTGTGGGGAGCTAAAACTTCTTGATATTTTCTTTAAAACTACTCAATGATAAGTACCAATGCCCTTTAAGTCGGTTTCCTTTCTCCTCCTCTCTACGTTATCATCAGGATAATAATAATAATCAAAATCATCTTCTTCTGTGACCTTCTCAGAATTTCTAGAAAAATTAATAAATTGGAAGTTTAATATTGGATTTCTAAATGTTTGATTTTGTTTTTTGATTTTAAACAGAAATTCCAAAATGTTTTAAGAAATTGTTCAAGAAATCTCCTTTTTTAATTATAAAATACCTTTTGACCATCCTCAATCACAGAGCTAACATTTAAAAAAACTTTTTTTTTGTGTTGAAAATTGATTCCAGTTATAAAGTTAGAGAAGTGAATAAACACGGGACTTTAAGCATAATTTCTAGTGACCATCCAGACAAAGATGACAACACACGATTTACAACGATATCCTCAAAATCTTTGTCTAATCAAGAATGAAATATACATCAATGTTTTAATTTCTTTAAACTGTTAATTTTCCTTTGTGGTTTCTCTGCGAAACTACTTATTTATAAGAAGAAATAGTGAAAATAGAATAGAGAAAATTCCATTCTTGACTTGAGTACGGTTTCAAGGGTACCATTGTTAATCGGGCATTGCCAGTGTTGGATGCAGGGTCACTTAAAATTTTGCCTAGAGTCCCCGCCTCCCTCCTTCACTGAGATACAGATAGAGGTAAATTATGAAACAAATTTAATAAAGCAATTTATATTTTTACTTAATTTCTACGGATGAACATTCATTCATATCATTTTTCCAGTCCAAATGACTACCCATTTTTTAACCTCTTAAAAATAATATAACTAAAAAATGAAAACTTAAAAAAAAAATATATACAAAATTAGCAAACTAAAATGATAGTGAATAAACGAGCAAAGAACAGGGGGCTTTTAGATGATCATCATATGTTATCGATCAAAAACATGCTCAAATGTTTACATATACATTACAATTTATTTAGTTTTCAGAATTTGTCCTAAAATATCAGGAAATTTGTTTCAGAGGGGCCCTAACTAACCCCCATTACTCCTTAATAATAATTTTTATAAGATAAAAGGTATTGTACGTTAACAATCTCACATTGTTAGTGTTAAACTATTATTAACAATCTCACATTGTTAGTGTTAAACTATTGTTAACAATCTCACATTGNAAATCTAAATCAGTGACCGCGGTCATGATCAATTCTATCATCATCATTCATGATGATAGAATCAAGGGTGGATGTAAACCCACCAAGGATGTAGAACCATAGCCTAGTTCATTCAACCCAAGCTAAAACTTTATCATCAGTTGAGAACTGGACAAACAAATAATAATGATTTAACCCGTTACTCTGCATCTATTACCAAGGAGGATAGGAAATTTCCAGGAGAACGAGATTGGAACCCTCGTGACCCTTATCTGGAGGAACATGGATAACGGTACTTTCGTCGGCAGAGAAAGCAAACTAGGCATGCATTTTCTCCCCGATAAGAGAGTTAGTCTTGATGAAGTATCAGAAGAGAGCGGTCGATAACAGCTCCAGTAGCTCCGAGAGGAGAATTAGCTCCATCTATGATTCCAGGATTAACTTTGATTGATCCTCAGTTTGTATTTTAATAATAATGTAAAATAAACGCCCGTGCAAAGTTAGTGCTTTAATCGATTCCATCTGGCTTGTTATATTGAGTTTCTCTTTGTAAAGTCTCCTTTATTGAGTTCTTTAGATATGAGTTTCTATTAAGTTTATAGTATAGTATAGTTGAACTGAGATTACAGTATCATTGAGACATTTTGTAGGATTCATTTGAGAAATATCAGACATTTTTACGGTGCATTTAATAAATATATTAAGATCCCTCATATCTTGGAAACCTGAACTTACCTGTATATATATATATTACGTTTTAATCACCTGACCGTATTAATGGTCAATTTAATCTTTATCTGTATCTTATTCTAAGATATGGTTTGTTAAAAATGGACCGTTAGAAATATCTTGCTCAGTAGATAGTATAGAGTTCTTTAGTTTTGTGTGTCGACAAATACATACTTAGGAATTCTTAGAGAACTTTATCTGGATTGATCCATTCTTAAGAAAACAGAGAGGGTTGTATCTGGATTGATACATACTTAAGAATACAGAGATAGCTGTATCTGGATTGATACATACTTAAAGAACTATTGGAGTAAGGCATTAAAGTTACATGGATATTTGTTTAGCAAAAGCGCAAATTCAATCATAAAAATTCTCATAGATTGTCCATTTTGGAGGGATGATTTTGAGAATCGGTTTTATAAAAATTATTCAAAAATGTAAAAAAAATTCTACAGAAAACTAATAAGATGTTTAGAAACATATTTCTCTTTAGAAATTTGTCAATAAATCAATGTTAGAATAAATTGTTTCTTTTTCATCATATTGATTTTAAGATTCTTTAAGGATTTGTTTGTAGAGTTCTTAAAATTCTTCAAATGTCGTCTTTTCATTAAAAATTCTAGGAAATCCACAGAAAACGGGTTTGAACATTGAGACATTACTGAAAGCAATAATTCTGAATGTGATTACTTATTTTCGATGATCATCCCTACAAAATGGACAATCTTTGAGGATCATAAAGATTGCATTTGCGCTCTTGCTGAACAAATATGTACAGTAAAAACTTCTGATAGTTCTCAAATAAATCCTAAATAATTTCTGCACTCTCAATTCAACTACCATAAATTGCCGGTCACTCCCTTTAAACGCTAATCATGATCAACATTTAAGAATCTATTATCGTTTTTTATCTTTAAAATTGTTAAATCTTAAAATTTCTTTCTTTTTCTCGGTTTCATAAATCCGCAAGGCAATTTGCAGAAAAAAAACAATGAAAAAAATTAAATATTTTGATTTGTATTTAAAAATCCGTTAAAAATAGCAAAAAAAACTTTTTGTATTTTATTATTGAAAATATTTAGATTTGGAAACTAAGCGTTTTCTGTAATTTTTGAAATTATTTTTAAGCGCTTTTCTTTGTGAGTTGAGTTTATTAACTGAATCTAAGGCAGTTTTGGTTGATAAGAAAATGTTTGATAAGATTGATAAATTTTAATTATTTACAACTACTTGATAGGGAAGTTAAGGAAATGTTACATTACCAATGGTTCCCAATTTTGTCTACAAAATATCCAGAGCGCAGTGAGGGATGTTTTGTAGACAAAATTGGTTGAGGGAACCCGTAGTTAAATACAATTTGTAATTTCCCGAAAAAGTAGTTGTAAGTGATTATTTTAAAATAATGACTGGAAGTAGGTCTAAATATAGCTTTAGTCTGGTAAAAGTAAAATAAGTCACTGTAAGCGTAATCTGAGCGACCCTCCATATATTTACAACAGTCCTCTTGAGATCTTAATCTAATTAAAAATGAGGAAGATTCCGTCGTTTTCTTGACTCGTATAAAAGTGTTTATTTCTTTGAATTTCTCCATTTCTTCTTATTGACAAGAAATGCGCAACTCGCAAGTCACTTTTGCGGAAAAAAACTTAAATGAAAGTATTAAAAAGTTTAAAGAAAAAAAAATGGACATCTATTTTACACTTGATCAGACAAAGCTTGAAATTCCACCATTGTCATCTTACACTTGAGATTATGCTTACAGTCCCTTTAACCCTATTATTGCTGGGGGGAGGGGGTCAATTTGTATATTTTTTATTTAACTCAAACAGTATTTGTCTCAGGCTGTTGAAATTTTCTGACTTTTCCTAAATATCCATAGCCCTCCCTTTAAGTGGTTTTTTACACTGAATAAAGACTTGATCCCTTTAGCGTGGAGTCTGACCATTTTAGGGAAAATGATACTTTACTTGGATTTAAACTTGG
>NW_019396869.1:53744-86000 GCF_000591075.1 Eurytemora carolleeae | reverse complement strand
TATATAACTTGTAATTTTATTGTCCATCCATCTATATCTGTCAAATATATATATATATATATATATCCTCGGGTCTTCGTTATATACATCCTCTATCCTCCGTTAAATAAACACTCTGTGGTCCGAGACTCCACTGTTTAACAGCTGATCTCATCTCTAAGGGACACACAACAGCTGACTTCTATACTTAATATATGATAATATGAATTCTAGATTTGTTGGTTCAATTGTAACATGCAAATCTATAAAAAAAAAATACACGACAGACGACTGTCATGAATTTAAATAGTCCAACGAACAGCAATGGTTTGTAAATAATTTTAGCTTTTATACACAGAAAAATTAGTTACTTTGTTACAGCATAAAAGACATGAATTATTTAGATTAATCAATTGTTTTCTTCCCTAGGTTTATCGGGTTTACTCTAGAGTTGAAATTCAACTGGGTTTTTGTGAATCAATTTTGTTTTTACAAAATATTAGTTCCTTTAGACAAAATGTCCAAATCCAATACTCTAAATTTAAGTGAAATGCAATAAGTTTTAAAAATAATCAAAAAGGTTTCAAATCCTTACAATTTTTATCTTTTTTTGCTATTTCAATTTCTTGGTGTGAAGATATAAATAAAGAATTAGAGAATTTAACTTTTTTTACGATTTATAGATTCCATTTAATTCTCTCTCATGAGTCATGCTCATTAGTTTATTTTATATTTTTTTCAGAAACAAATTAATTGCCAAGATGAAGATGTGAATGTAAAGAGATGAAGATGAATGTAAATATAAAAAGTAAAATGCCAAGAAAAGAATGGTTTTTAATTTTACCTCTACTATACACCCAAATACACATAATAGCTGGGGAACCAAGGTAATAACAATCAACTTAAGAAAAAAAAAACTGCTGTAGACGGGGAAATGGGACAATTAACCACTAATCGACTCTGTTTAGTAAGCCGAGGTCAAGAAACAAATCTTTTTTTACAACCTTTCTTACAGTGATAACCAGAAAACTCTGGAATAGGAAGTCGACTTTTAGACTCACGTTATGACTTTAGATAAAGACAGAGCAATTCTGCTGTGTGTAAACAAACTCATTTCACTATGTTTAAAAACTTTCAAGTAAAGATATTTCCCTTGTAACAACATCAAATGTACTTTCAATGTCGTCTTCATATTCTACAGGTTTCTGGTTACGACTGTAGTGTTTACAGTATACAGTTTGATTAGTTTTGACTTTAAAGCTGTTTTTTTTACCGTTTTCGAGTGAACTCAAAACCAAGCCTTTTTCTACTCTCTAAGATCTATGTATGTATTGTATACTCAAGACAAACTATTTAGTTATGTACTGTACCAGTATTAGAATAAGTTGATTTAAACCTAAGATTTAAAACCACCAAACAAAGCATATATAACCTTATGTGTATTGCAATTTAAAATAAGGCCCTCCCTAAAGTTAGAAAATTGCTTATAAAAATTGTTAATGTTACCCTATTGTTCACAATGTGANAGTGTCAGCTTTATTTACCCAATGTCCGGGCGATACAGTACAAACAAAAGGTTGACCCGGCTCGGAAATTCAAATGTAGTTCGGCTGCCCGTGAAACAAAAACATTAAATTTACGTAATTGCTTTAAAATCGAACTAAAATTCTATTTTAAATTTAGAAAACCCTCAGTTGGACCTGTTAGCAACCTTGAGATGTCCGGGGATTATTATGGAACCACTGTGGAAGATATCACTATACTTCCCTCAGGGAGAACTAGCAAGTAATTCTTGTCAAGGGTTGCTTTCCAATCTGAATTCCGTTGTGCGCAATTGCGCACAACTATTCTCCTATTGCTCGGAAATTACAGGGGTTACAATTACGCGCAAGTAAAATCCTCTTGCTTTGGTCGGCGTAATTTCAAAATGAGGAGTATATCTGATTCACAACAGAATTTGCGTCAGTTCGGAATGCTTTCGGTCATTTCAAAGAGCCGAAAGCATTGCAATTTTGCAAACTACCGAAAATTCTGTTAGAATCGGTTTACATTCCAACTTTAGCACAATCTAAAAAGTTTATTGAAGAATTTTAAAGTTTATACAGTGAAACCCTTAATAACGAATACATCGACAGAATTCATCAAATGTCGTATTCTTCACTTTCTTATAATGGAATGTTGCAGATATTTAGTTTTTTAATTAAATGATTATATGGAGTTCTTTAAAACTGTTCCCGCACATTCATGGCTATTTATTTTTTTCGCAAATACTGAAATTTACGTAATATAGTATAAAACTCATTGAAAAATTTTCAAGACGACGTTTGATAAATTCTTCCGATGTATTCGGTATTAAAGGTTTCACTGTAGAAAATCTAAAAAGCGTTTAGAGTAATTAACAAGGTTTTATAGAACAATCTAAAACATTTTTACGTTAGCCTAACTTTCTATTTGTGAAAAATAATCTCAAAGATTAATAGAGATATCGAAACAATGTCCGAAATATTTTCACGCTCCCGTCAAAATTTCTTTTCATACAGTATTGAATGTCGTCTTATAACTTTTTTTTACTTAAGAAATGGTTCGCGAATTTTTTCAGTGTTCGAAAATTCGACTATCTTCAAGTTTTCGTTGTTCAAACATGCTGGGTCACTCACACAGGATGAGATTTCGAAGACGACAGACAACGTTTTTTTCATTTTCTTGCAAAATTATTCAGTAAATCATTATAAGAAAAAGCTTCATTGTGGAAAACTAAATTCAACCTTCATATTTTAGCGACGGCTAAATAAAAAAACGAAAGTCAAAAAACAACTAACTATATTTTACATGAAAATAGAACAAAGTAAAGTGAATCTAAAAATGGCGTAAACTACATTGGTCGACAACTAGACGTCTTCTATTTTGGTCGTCAAATCTACGGAGAAATATCTATCTATCAGATAAGAATTTAACACGAGACATCTAGCGGCCAAGATATCGTCCCCCAAAGTACGTGAAATACACGACCACGTTCTATGGAGAAAAAGGGCTCAGATGTCTGTTTATCATTTGTTTTATTGTTTACAATCTTTATTATTGTTGTTATGCAAAAACTAGCTCTTCAGCAGTCCAAAAACGTCACAGCAAAGTGTACGGAAACCCTATCGCCCCCTCCTTCTATTCAATTCTCCTTGATCTACTCTGTGGTGTACGGTAGATATATAATAACAAATTTAGGTTTCAGTTTCATATTAAACCTAATTTCCCCTGAACAGTTTAATTATCAGTCTCAAGATCTATTTATTTCATAGAATATCTTTTGAAACTGTTAAACTTTAAAACTTGTTAAATACTTTTTTCTATTTTTTTTTCAAGAATTTAATATTGTCTAAACTATAGTTTTGCTTCTTGAACAATGTAAGCAATTTTTAAAAATGTCATTATAAACATTATTAATTTTTTCAGAGAAATCTTTTTAAAATTTTTTTATTTTTGTACAAAATTGTTGTACAGTAAAAGACATGAAACATATATTGTCCATATACGTTAACTTAACCAACAATACTGTCAGGTAGATGTAAAACTCATCAACCAAACAGTCAGGTAGATGTCAACCGAACGAACCCTACTGTCAGGTACATGTCAACCAATCCAACCCTATTGTCAGGTACTTGTCAACCAATCCAACCCTACTGTCAGGTATATGTCAACCAATCCAACCCTATTGTCAGGTACATGTCAACCAATCCAAACCTTCTGTCAGGTACATGTCAACCAATCCAACCCTAATGTCAGGTACATGTCAACCAATCCAACCCTATTGTCAGGTACATGTCAACCAATCCAACCATACTATGAGGTACATGTCAACCAATCCAACCCTATTGTCAGGTACATGTCAAACAATCCAACCATACTGTGAGGTACATGTCAACCAATCCAACCCTATTGTCAGGTACATGTCAACCAATCCAACCCTACTGTCAGGTACATGTCAACCAATCCAACCCTATTGTCAGGTACATGTCAACCAATCCAACCCTACTGTCAGGTACATGTCAACCAACCCAACCCTACTGTCAGGTACATGTCAACCAAACCAACCCTACTGTCAGGTACATGTCAACCAATCCAACCCTACTGTCAGGTACATGTCAACCAATCCAACTCTACTGTCAGGTACATGTCAACCAATCCAACCCTACTGTCAGGTACATGTCAACCAATCCAACCCTACTGTCAGGTACATGTCAACCAATCCAACCCTGCTGTTTCTTTTTGTTGATGTTTTCTATTTCAATTAAGTCCCGTGTTTAACTTGTAAGTTTTGTTTGTATGCTCTTTTTTCTCTTATATTTAAGCTTTTTTAATGTTACTTACGACGACTTTTTCTTTGTACAGTTAATAAAAACAATTTAATATTTCGTAGAATTTTAAGTTTAAATTGGCGAATTCCCCCCAAAAATATGTTGGTAACATGGTTAAACCAACTTTGACTATTTTTTTGCCGGTGAGCTGTGGGGTAAATTTTTAGCCGTTAGACGACAAACATTACAATTCATATATTCTAGTATTTTAGAAATGATGCTGATATTGCTTTCTAGAAGCAACACTTTGTTAATCTGACCGGCCTATAACCTACCCTTGGATTTCGTGAGGTCCTGCTACAAAATTGGGCCTGATCTGATTTTATTTTGGTGTTTACTTGATATTTTTATGTTTAAAAATTTGAATGATACTTCTCAGGTGCGACGGATAGAATATAGAACAGCGGATACCGGTGGAGAGAGTACCTGGAGCCTGGAGAGAAACTGCAGCTCCGACTGCAGGTCTACAGTGATAACCAGAAACCATGGGAATAGGAAGACGACATTATAACAATACTTCTATATATTTGATGTTGTTTCAAAGTAAATAATTTTGCTTGACATTTATTAAATCACGAGTTGAGTGAAATGGGTCTGTTTACACTGCACGAAATGTTTGTATCTAATGCTCTTCGGAATTTTTTTTTAGTTATAAATTGATTTTAAACGTCATCAACTTTACTTTTCTCAACTTTACTTTTTTACTTCTGCTGAAGCTTATTTGATAGGATCTATAGAAATAGCCACTGAAATAAGACAAGTACACAAACGTTTCAAAAAATTATCTATATTACTATTATTTTGGCACAACGTGCTATAAAGTTTTTGGACTTTTTTCTCTATATCTCGAAGGTTCTCGTATTTTTAGATTATATTTTGTCCCTCGCTAAAGCTCGGGACAAAATTAAATCTAAAAAGGCTTTAACCTTTTCGATAACGAGAACAATTTCTGTTCTAAAACTTTAAACCACTGCGAACCAAAATAAGTCTTATACAAAGTTATTTTGATGTTGTAACAAAGCAAATAACTCAGACTAGTATAATCAGTTAAATGGGTCTGTTTACACTTAACACTTACTGGGCCTCTTTTTCATTGGACCATTTAAAGTCATAACTTGAGTTTAATTGTCGACTTCCTATTCCATAATTTTCTGGTTATCACTGTAAGTAATTTTTATTCGCCCTTCACCAACCTTTATGCCTTAAGAGAGGGTAATTGGCCCCATCAATATAACAAACAATGAATAACGGGTCTTTATTCAAATTCATTAAAAATACAAGCAAGTCTAAAATTTTATACAGTGAAACCCTTAATAACGAATATATCGGAAGAATTTATCAAATGTCGTCTTGACAATTTTTTAATGAGTTTTATACTATATTACGTAAATTTCAGTATTTGCGAAAATAAATAGATAGCCATGAATATGCGGGAACAGTTTTAAAGAGTTCCATATAATCATTTAATTAAAAAACTAAATATCTGCAACATTCCATTATCAGAAAGTGAAGAATACGACATTTGATTAATTCTTTCGATGTATTCGTTATTAGGGGTTTCACTGTATTTTATATTTATGATTAAAATGTAATCACCTCTTAACGGCAAAAGATATCAGGAATAAAAAATGTAAAATCTTTAGCTAGTGGTACGCTATATCAAATAAACTTTGTTTAGAATAGATCAGATGTAATAAAAAATATATCAAAATAAATGAAAACTACGATGGCAAATTCTGATTAATATTCTATTTTTGAAGTGACGTATTATGATTATTGGAAATAGCTTCATTAAAACAATAACAAATTATGAAAAAGTATCTGAACATTTTCTGAAAAAGGTAAAATTGTGAAATCATTTTTATGAATATCGTTTATTTGAAATTAACAATATGGTTTCTGAGTAGTCATAATTCGTCACAAACTTATAACTTCACACGTCATAAGGTAAAGTCAAGTTTTCAGATTTTTTTCTATGTTTTCAGGCCATTTTGTGTGACCATGGGAGGAAGAACTAAGATAACATACTGCTCCAGTTGTTGCAGGTAGGAAAACTGAAGTTTTGAAAATTTGCTGAAAAGTATTTAAATTTAAAAACTAATAGAATGAACCTAACTTTAATGGAAAATCAAATTTTTTTTTTATTTTCGTGGATTATTCATATTACATTATTTTTTTCTTCATTATTTTATTTTTTCTCAACATTATCTTAAAATTTTCATCTGTATAAAAGTCCTACAAAGAATATCAAAATATCACAATTTTTTTCGTCTTTTTTCTTTTAATTATAAAATGTCAACAAAGATTTTGTATTTTGCAGCTAAATTTGTTTAAAATATATCAGTTGCATCATGCAATTGCAAAGTACAAAACTCTCATCCACAGTTTTATACAGTTTAACCCAGAACTTCGGGGCCATTAAAAAAAAATTTAAAAATGTCGTTTTCTTAACATACTCATATTTGCATGCCGCAGATATATATATTTTTTAATTAAATAATTGTAATGAGCTCTTTGAAAGTGTTCCTGCATATTTAATGAATGCTTATTAATTTTTACCAAAAATTAGATAACTATCACTACTAAAAATTTATTCAAGACGACATTTTATAAATTCTTTCGATGTCTTCGAAGTTCTGGGTTTTAACTGTATAGTTGTTATTTAGACTTGATGGCTTACCAGTTCTACAAAATGATAGTAAAAACATGGATGAAGGGTAAGCTGATTTTTTAAAAAACTAGGCTTTTAGGGCGCTTCGCGACCATCTTCTATTTAAATTGTGAACATGTTCTTTTTGTTTACATTTTAAAACAAAGAAGAAACAAATTTTGCGGATTTTAAAAAAAAAATCGCGGATTTTCAAGAATTAAAATTTTTTTTACAAAATTAAAACCTTTAAACACATTTTTTAAATTTTTATCATTCATAAACCTTCCCTGTGGTCACGTGATGTCCCACAAAAATTTGGGCCCGATCGGTTCAGCCGTTTTGACGTTTATTGAATACAAACAAACAGACAGACACTCAAACAAATAGACAGACAAGCCAAATTTATATATAGATATGTCGAGATAAATAAGGCTTAAAAGAATTCAGAAAAAACGTGCTATGCAAAATTAAAAATGTTTATTTTAGATTGTTGAAGAAAAGAGACAACAGTCGATGTAACATTGACAATGGAGCGCTAAAAATGTACCCACATTTTTCATCAGTAGTTATTAACATAATTTTATTTCAAATATCTACAATCTGCTGTCTCTGTAAAGTTCATAATTAATATGTGCTTATTTCTTCTCAGATATAAACATTTTAAGAATGTAAAATGCGGAAAATGGAAGTCGTCTTCGACAAGTTTGGTAATAACTTGCTGCTTTACTTAGCCGAGGCTGTTCGTTCTAAGTACGGTAAAATACGACCTCTGTCGGCGAAATAAAAATGGAAAGTAAAATTGGATTAAGTGGCGACATCTATACTTAGGGTTGACATCTAGTGGCAAAAGAATATAGAGTGCGGAGTCGGACAACGAAGCCAGACAAAGCACAGACAAAGTACAGACAAAGTACAGACAAAGTACAGACAAAGCACAGACAAAGTACAGAAAAAGTACAGACAAAGTACAGACAAAGTACGTCATAAATACATCGTTGCTTTGTGTAAAAGGGAAAATGAAAGAAGTTGTAAATTCATTATTGACCAGTATTCATGACAAAATTTGAAGTTTTCAATATTTTTTTGAAGGCAAAGTGAGAACCAGAAAACTCTGGAATAGGAAGACGACTTTCATTGTGTCCCAATAAACAGGATAATTTAATTAAAACTAAGCAGGAAATATGATTATACAAATTCCCAGTTTACTGTAGAAAAAGAGCATCGTTTTTAGGTCCGTTCTTACATCACCAAGGTTTTCTTCTTAAGATGTGATCCTAAAAAATCTTAACTATCTAACATGCAGCAAAATTAGATTTTCCAAAATTTTGCTTTTAACCCTATTCCTGCTGGGGGGGGGGTGTCAAGTTGACCCCCCCCCTCTAGATTTTTTTTACATAACTTAAAAAGTATTGGTCTGATGCTGTTGAAATTTTCTGACTTTTCCTACATACCCAAAGCCCTCCCTTTATGCCTAAAACCGGGCTTTAATACTAACTGCCTGAGTCCTAGGATAGTCTAGTGAACATACTGTATTAATGTACTCTACTTCATATAATTTGTGAACATTTACATGATTTGTACACTTTGAACTCCCTTTCAGGCTGAAAGGGACTGACAAAATTCATACCGAGGGATTGTCTAAATTTCACTCTAATATATATTCTATTCTTTTTGAGGTCGACACACTATTTCATGAATAATCAAATCATTCTTGGTGGTCCCTAAATTAAAATATTTACTGGGACTCACTGTACTAAAGATTGATGTTTTGAAATTGTAAATTATTCGGGCGTCCATATTTTCTATCATCTTCCTGCAACGTCAGTGATAGTTTTAGTGAAAAATAAACTTAAAGAGACTGTATGCGTAGTTTCAGCGATTCCTATTATCAACGGTTCCCTTGCAAGCTTGTTTTGATTATACGTTCATCCTCTCTTTGAAAAATGTTTATTTTCAACTCTGGTTTCTCCAGAAGCTGACTTGCGCATTTCCGCTAAAGATTTGTCCCGCATTATTGATCCATGGATTAAAGTTCTGAATCGTGATGTGCATCTTTTTATTAAAATTACTTAAGTTTTCGCTTTAAATCGATGTTATTTTTAAACTGTCATCTGGTGCAAGGAATTAAAATAAATCAGTTTTAATTTCTACAAATTTTCTCAAATACAATCAAAATTTGAATTGCTTTCATTTGAATTTAAAGGTTAGTGAATATCTCGGTGGTCAAATATATGTGGTATTATAACTATATAATATATGTATTTACATTAATAAATCTTCTTTTAAATTGAATAATTTAAACTTTTGACTTAGAGAGAGATGAATAATCATTTAAAGGGAGAGACCGGCTAGTCTATACAGTTGAACTGAGAGTGCAGTACAGTACATTCAAAGGGAGAGACTGGCTAGTTTATACAATTGAACTGAGAGTGCAGTAAAATACAGTGATAACCTGAAAACAATGAACTGGAGGACGACATTACAGCAATATAAAAGTGCGTTTGATATTGTTATAAAGCAAATAGTGAGCGAATTGTCATGATTTAAAAAAAAACAAGTTTACGCTTTTACATTGTACTTATTGGTAAAAAAGAATGTCAAGGTTTTCTCTATATTACTTTACTCTCAGCTCAACCATCCTACCGATCCGGTCTGTTACTTTACATTTTTTAAGGAGATAATTTAAAAAATCAAAGCTTTTTGACTTAGCATGGGCTCCACACTAAATTGAAAATATATCTCAATATAATAAAGTTCTTCGCTCATATATTTATATATTTGTATGAATGTTAGTTATAGCTGGCGCTGGCCAGAGGGCTGGACCGAATTGGCTGAACTAGACGGCTGGACCGAATTGGCTGAACTTTTTTGATGAAACTCATGATGAAACTTCAGCTTGTAATACATATACAGTGTGTCTAAAAACGGGGGAAAAGGGTGAACAGACTCGGTTGTACTCGGATTTTCCAGATTGAGACCAATTTTAAAATCTACGTACAATTTCCGATTCAATGAGCCCAATTTTTGGCTTGTAGATCTAAAAATAACAATTGTACTGTAATAAACTGTAACTTAACATTGAATATATAAAATTGTGCAAACGGAGATTATCTTATTTTTACCAAATTACTCACTCCAGTTGGAAACTTTAGGAGCCTGTAAAATTGTTATTTTCAGATCTCCAAGCTTAAAGTTGTACTCATTGAAACGGAAATTGTAGGTAGATTTTAAAAATGGTCTCCATCTTGAAAATCCGATTACAAGCAAGTGCAGTTTAGACCCTTATACAAAATTGATTTTCTTATTTTTACAAAATTACTCATTCAAGTTGGAAACTTTAGGAGCCATATAAAATTGTTAAATTTAAATCTACAAGCCTATAAAATTGGGTTTATTATATCGAAATTTGTACGTAGTTTTTAAAAATGGTCTCAATCTTGAAAATCCGATTCCAAAGGAATCTGTAGACCCTAATTCCCCGTTTTTTTTAGACACCCTTACAAAATAAGGTTCAAATACATGGTAATGTGAATTGTACACAGACTCATTTTTCTTATTGCAGATAATTTGTTAAGCTAATGACAAACATTATTTGCAATTTAACAACATCAAATACGGCATAAAACTGCTAAATTTTTGTCATCCTATTCCATAGCTTTTTTGTCTTGTCTCATTATAAATTGTATGTAAATATTTCATAATTGAAATCATTAAGGGTTAACAACGTCTATTAAAATCACCAAACCTCTTTATAATTTCACCTTTTTTAAAAATCACGCAACCTTCAACTCGCGAGAAATTCATCTTTTGTTGTTTTGTTTAAAGGGACTGTTCAAGTAAAATGAAAGGGCGTATAATACGCTATTTTTATCTCAACAGGTAGAGTTCGTTTGGCATTATGAAAGAAATCCGAGAATTAAATCTAAAGGAACTGTCAGCTTAATATTAATTGTGAGCCTCCATTTAGAGAGGGGCCCTTTATGATTCACCCAGGTTCCCTTCCAACCTTAATATGATTAACTAGCTGCAGGGCCTGGCGCTGAAAGTGGAAAAAAATTTAAAATTTTGAAAAAAAAATCGATTTTTTAGCCTATTACACCCATCGGTCACCCATGAGTGTCCACAAAAAATTTCAGGCCATTCGGTCCGGCCAGCCGTTTTGCCGGCTATACGCAACATATTTATATGTCATGTTTTATCATATAGATATGTGAAAAAGTGTTTAATTATATTAATGTGAAGCAAGAAATACCCAAGTCACTTTTGTAGAGAAACCACAAATGAAAATAATATGTATATTAAAAAAAAACATGGATATCTAATTCATACTGCATGAATGCACTAATTGGATAACTGTAATTGTTTATTATACATATAGTATACATACACTAGGGGTCGGGGTTTTTGATCGGTTTCTATATACATCTATTCATTATGTATAAAGACTAGTAAAAGTAGCCGGCGTTGCCCGTGCAAAATGTGTATTTGGGCATAACATGAAACATTAGAAATAATATCAGAAAATGATTATTTTTCAAAAACATGAATATATCATTCATTCTTGATCATACACAGCTGATATGGGTATCTTTGTGAATAGGACGTTTCTATAATGTGAAGGTCACATAAAGTTTTGTTTGGCTTAATTTTTAATGTTTCTGCATGGGGGTGTTTTTAATCTCGTGTTTGTGTGTGTTTGTAAGAAGAGCAGTATTGAGCTAGTTTCCATATTTGGAGATTTTGAATTAGAACTAAATTATTGTTCTCTACTAGTTCCTAACAGTGAACGTGAAAGGGGGAGCGCTCTAGTAATTGAGCACGCGCCTAATTTAGAACTCGCCTGCATGTCAGGGTGTCCGCGCATGTTACTGTGCGTTTTGTAGTTTTAAGTTTATAAAACAAAAGAGAAATGTGTTAGTATTTAAATAGCCTTAAAATGAAATTAATTAATTTTCTTGCACTTTTATTTTACTGCATTGTATCTGCAGATATATGAATACATAGACTGTCATAAGTTTTTTGATAATTCTAAAGAAACTTCTTTTTTATTTTTTATTCAAGGTGAATTAATAGCACTGAAATATTATGCAACTGATATATTAATATTAAACTCATTATTTTCGCGGCATTTGATCTTATATATGTAATATGACATTATAAAAAACCCTTGCTATGATTCTGGGATTCACTGTAGTAACCCTTTATTTTCGATACAACGGTACTCTTCAAAACTTTATTCCAATTACATAAAAGATGAGGTCAACATTTTTCATTTTTATAAAGTTTTCAATATGAACAATTTTCTTCATTGAGCCTGCTGAATAGTCATAAAAAGCTAACCATAGTTTAAAATAATCAATTTTCCGACAGAAAAACTAATCATTACAATCCTAAACTAATTAAAGGTTATAAAAGTTTATCGATAACTGGGACATGGTCATTGCCTATCTGTAAATGAAGAGTCCCCTAAAATAACATCTAAAGGGTCCCTTTAAAATTAAAGAGACCATGTCCCTTTCCCTTTAAAATTGAAGAGACCATGTCCCTTTCCCTTTAAAATTGAAGAGACCATGTCCCTTTCCCTTTAAAATTGAAGAGACCATGTCCCTTTCCCTTTAAAATTAAAGAGACCATGTCCCTTTCCCTTTAAGAATAAAGGAACCAAGATAAAAAGGAAGATATTCAGTCCTATTCTATATTTAGTATTCATGAATAGACACCATTACCAGTAATTTGTGAAACCAAGAGTTGTAAAAACTAAATGAATGTAAAATATAAAGAATGTTCTGGTTTCCTGCATACACCACAAACACTGATCTAATAGTCAGAGAAGCTTTATTTCGAACCCATTAAACCTCTTAATTGCTTATATTTTTCTTGTTTCGATTTTGCTCGTCATAATTAGTTTAGCTGCAGATTTGTGTTTTTACATTAAATAATAGTTTACGGCTCTTCAACAGCTGGCACCGTTAACAATTTCTAAAAAAACGCGCCATTAATAAATTTTAAAACGCTAACGAACGATAACTTTAAAGACAACGGAAAATACCATTACCGAACTGAACGTTCCGTTCATACCTAATTATAACGAACGGCTAACTGAAACTTTGTTTACCTTTGTTTAACTGACCATTAATGATCACGGCTTGAAAGAAGTCTGTCCATATTATATGATTCTCAAGTTTATTGGCCTTCCCTGTATAAACTTTAAGCACAGTGTGATGTATTCCTACATACACAGATTTCTTATTGTGAGAATATTCTATAAAGTTAAGAAATTGACGATATTATTGTAAAGCTCAGGGGTCCGCCCCTTCTTCACTTTATAAGATGATCCACCCTCTATTCAGAAATACCTATATCAAGGTTATCATTTCATAACCACCTCATAGAAAGGAGGGGGAGGTCAAGATATTCGAGTACAATTTTTCCTTTAATCCTATCCTATTTGGCGAGGAGGGGGGGGGGGGGTTATTACATAACTTAAAAAAGACTTTCACTTAATTGGACTCAAAATGGTCCAACTTCATAATTGTAAATTTTGTTAGAAAATGTATAAAGGTTGTCTACTGTTTAAATATTGAAATCTTTTATTCCTGTGTCCGAATTTTATGAATTTAAGCCGCGTCTCAAATCACCCTAAAACCGGTTTCAATTGAGCGTCGGCTTAAATTTTGATAAAACTAAATACAATTTTAATTGGAACCAACCATAGTTGAGCTAATTGCAAAAATCAAAAAGATTTGCGGCTAAATTTTTTTTACCCACCTTCCCCTCCCCATTCCTTTTATCTACGCCTTTAAATCTCTCCCTTTCCTGTATCCCCCTCCCCCTCCCTTTCCTGGTTGCTGGACGTGCACAGGTTTAGATTATCAAACTCTGGTTCCGATCTAAGTAGATAAATCCGTTTCCGTCTTCCTCATTCCTTGGTTTCTCCGTCCTGTCTCAGGGTTCATGCTTGAGTACAGTTTTCCTGTGGGAGAACTCACTCATCCGGAGCTACCGGATAGATAGATATATATATCATTTAATCTCTTTAATAGAGAAACCTATTTTTTGTAAAAATCTTTGATTATTTAGAAGTAAACCCAGGTTCTTTAGTAGAAACCCCAATTTTTTTGGTAGAAATTTTAGTTCTTTAGTAGAATACCTTGATTTTTTAGTAGAAAGCCTTATTTCTTTTGTAAAGATTCCTGGATTTTTAGTTGAGAACCTTATTTTTTTAGTAGAAGATTTTTAATTTTTAATAGAGAATCTTTTTTGTTGTTGAGAACAATGGATTTTAGTAGAGACCCCTTGTTTTTTAGTAGAGAACCATGATTCTTCAGCAGATAACCTTGCTTTAGTGGAGAATCTTGTTTTTTAGTAGAGAACCCTTGTTTTTTTAGTAGAGAACCCCTTGTTTTAGTAGAGAACTCTGGTTTTTAGTAGAGAGTCCATTTTTTTTTAGTAGAGAACCCTTGTTTTTTTTTAGTAGAGAACTCTGGTTTTTAGTGGAGAGTCCAGTTTTTTTAGTAGAGAACCTGTTATTCTATTTGAGAACCCTGGGTTTTAGTAGAGAACCCTTGTTTTTTTAGTATAGAACCCTTGTTTTTTTAGTAGAGAACTCTGGTTTTTAGTAGAGAGTCCAGTTTTTTTTGTAGAGAACCCGTGTTTTTTTTAGTAGAGAACTCTGGTTTTTAGTAGAGAGTCCAGTTTTTTTAGTAGAGAACCCTGTTATTTTATTTGAGAACCCTAGTATTTAGTAGAGAACCCTTGTTTTTTTAATTGAGAATCTTTTATTTCAGTAATGAACAAAAGTTGGATAGATATTTAAGCAATCAATAAAATATTATGGGTTTAAACTGTACAAAATCTTAGAAAGATAAATACTATTTGTTAGAAAGTGAGTTTGACAAATTCTAGCAATTGTAGAAGGTAGAAAGAAGGTGCATAAAGATTATATTTTCCGTGTGAACTAATCCTGTAGTTTACCCAGGGTGTGGTTTAATCAATGAATGAAAATGGCGGAAAATGGGGGAAAAAATTCCTTTAGTTTTTTCTATCAATCATCTTTTCATTTCTTCTCTACATATTCTTTTTCTTTTTCATTTCCTTTCTTACTTTTGCATCGTTTATTGTCTACAGATATATCAATGGGTTAAGAATAAGATTAAATATCGATTTATCAAAATATTTTATTCAGCAAAGTGAAAGGAATGTTAAGAAAAGTTAATCCATAAAACGAGTTCAAGAAAACTACAATAAGAAATAAATCCTACAGAAGAATTCAAGGAACTAGGAATTTAGGGCGTTTCGCGGCTCTTTCCTAATTGCAATTTTAACTTTTAGTTGTTGCTTCGAAAGAATTCTTGATTGGGACAATTTCTTCAGCCATTTATCTGAAAATCATTTTTATAGAGAAATCACAATTAAAAATAATCAATTTTTAAAGAGAAAACATGAAAAGCTCTTTCGTTCTCGATAAAATAAGAATTTAAGGGTTTCCTTGTGAATTGGGCGCACCCCTCTAAAAATGTAGGGTCCCTTTCTACGTCTACGGTTACTTTGATGCAAGCCTAATAAACCTTGTAAATCTGTTTGTTCAGTGTTTGACCCCTAGGACCCCTAGTATATTGCCCCCACCGCGTCTCAACATTTTTCAAGGAAATTTCATCAAAATTTTCATTTCAATTAATCCCAGACGCGGTCTCAAGCAGAGCCTTTGAATTATTATTTCACAGCTCACATTTGTCTAGATATATATATATGTACATATAGATAGATAGACATATATATATAATAGATATATAGTTTTTCTTCATTTATAGTTCTAAACCAAATTATTATTAATGAGACCACTGGGTTGGCTTTTTTTCCAACAGGTTTTAATTCCTTATACCCATCCCCCCATTGCCTAAAAGTCTCCGAACCCCCGAAATATTCGAGAATTTGCTCGACGTCTCTTTTCAGAAGATTTTAAGTAAAAATTACAATTTTATTTTTACGTTTTATTCAACAAAATAGAATAAACTGCGCTTTTTCAATGAAATAAGAATTAAGAATTTTTCAAAATAAAATAAGACGAAAAAAGATGTTTTTTTTAAAATCTTTGGAAAAGGGACCCAGTACATTTCGAGAACATTTCTAAGGTTAAAAACAGCATTTTAGAGAAAAATGTTAAATCGACGACCCCCCCCCCTCCCAGCCAATTTCTGGGGATTGTAAATGAGAATTTCACGAATATTAGACGACACTAATCACATTGTTCTATGACTCACCCTGTATATATATATAATGTTTATTAAACCAACTGAGGCCGAATTTAATGAATTTAAGCCGCGTATCAAATCCGCCAAAAACCGGCTTCAATCAAGCGCCGGCTTAAATCTTGAAACATTTCGAAAACAATGTTAAGTGGAACCAACCACATTTGAGCCGCGTTTCAAATTTAAGCTGCGGCTCAAATTCCTTAAATTCAGCCTCTGGCAGCTTACGGGAGTCCGAGGCCCATGAATAATTTTTAGTTATTTTCCTTGGAACAGTTTAGTTCAGTACATTGTTCCAATAGTTAAATATATATTTCACTAAAGTTTAAATACTAAAAATGCAGGAGAGAAAAAGATGGGTTTTAGCGCAAATGTTGAGCACAATTTTCAGGTAAAGAAATGGTTTCTTTTTCAGAATTATATTTGGTAGGGGGGAGGGGGTTGAGGGGAGTGAGGGAGGGGGGTCAAAAAAGATGTAGTTATTTCGAAGACAAAATAATGTTTTAATAACGTTGTATACTTTCAAAGGAATTGAGTTTTTACTAGAAATCATGATTTTCTAATCCCTATATCTTTGGAACCAAATGTTTAAGACCTTAGCTATGTCAAACTATGAATTCTGTTAGATCATATAGGCTAAATATCTAAGGTTTACACCATTATAGGTTGCAAAAAGAAAGGAATTAGGAAATTTGAGTTTGTGACAAAGACTTAATTTATTTGTCTGTATGTTTCATTCCCAATGGGAATTTCCCATGAGTGGCATTTTTATACTATGTATAAAAATATTAAATATATTTTAAAAATTTTAAGGTTAAAACACAGTTTAGAGAAACAACTGCTTTCAAATGAAAAGACAAGTTTTAGGTAAATTATATTTGAATGTTGTTTTTCGATGAATTTTTAATTTATAAAAGTTAAAATTTAGATTTACTGTTGGAGACATTACATTGATAAAAGAATTATGCGTTGATATTAATGAAGAAATATTTTTTTCAAATCTGCTATATCTTTACAAAATAAGGTAGTTACAATATTATGAATTTAAAATTTGAAAACTAATTTTCAGACATACGATTTTAATTAATATAAAAAGAAATAAGATAGCAAATTAAAAAAAGAAAGTGAGTCAATGCCACAAACTCTGATTTTCTAATCTTTATATCTTTGCAACATAAAAATCATAAAAATATATATATGGCAAGTATTTAGGGATTAGAAAATTTGAGTTCGTGGCAAAGATTCAATTTCTTAACACCATCTCTCGGACATAAAAAATATATCTTTTTACAACTTTTTAAATTGATAAGCAAAAAAATACTGATAGATGGATGGATATTTATTAGCATTTTCCAGGAATCCTAATCAAAATTTTCCAGGAAATCTAATCAAAATTTTCCAGGGAATCTAGAATTATTTTTCCAAAAATCCTAATCATAATTTTCCAGGAAATCTAAAATTATTTTTCCAGGAATCCTAATCAAAATTTTGATTTGATGGAGAAAAAGCTTGTTAAACTGTTACAAGGTAAAAAACCGATTCACAACGGTACCATTTATAAACCTTTAGTTATGTACAAGGAAATAATTCAGAATATTATTTTGATTTCATCTCCTACGTCTATCAAAACAGGTAAACATTTTAGGTGCAATGACCGATTCACAACGGTACCCTTGAAACCCTAATCTGATATTGTTGTTTTCCTCCCTCAGATAGTTTATAGAAATTTTTCCCGAGTTGGAAATGCACTCTATTGTAGAGAAACCACAATTGAAAATGATCAGTTTTCAAAACTGTATAAATTAATATCTAATTTTTAATTGATGAGACAAAGCTTATGAGGGTATTGTGAATCGGGCATTGCTATTTTTACATGAAGGGTTACTTAAACATTTCGCTTACAGTCCATATAAACTAAAAATCATGTATTTTTCATAAGAAAAAAGAGGATTAAACATGTAACTTATTTTTTATATTTTAGATCGAATGCAGGTTTTTGAATTATGGAATATGAATGAAAAGAATTTTAAAACAACAACAGTTCAAACATTATTGGAAAGCTCTGAGTCTGACGTAAATTCAGGTCAAAGTGTACGTTCATTAGAACAGCAATGTCGGATCAAGTATGAATACGATATCCATGTTTTTGTTTTTAAAACTGTTTATCTAAACTTGTGGGTTATCTTCAAACGTAACTTTCTTCTTCAGAAATGTTTAAGGGTGCCGTTGTGAATGCACCTTTTTTTTAAAAAGAAGGTCTTTTAAAATTACGAAAGCAGTTCCTTTAAGTCAAGTTAAATTTTGTTTGTTTTTAGGAATAATTTTTAAAAATATTTTCTAGAAAACTGTCAAGTAGCAGCGACACTGTTTTATCTACAGACTGACAGGTATTTTGTTTATATCTTTTTGTTTTGTTTTAGGGATTTATTCTTTAAAAATATCCCCCCTCTTTGGCCCCCTCCCAAAAAATTTCAGGTTTTATTTGTGTTAAGAGTTTATGCGCTATATTTTGGGGGAAACTGAACACAAAAGAATGAAAAAAGGTTGCAGTTTGATGTAATTTTTTTTTAAAGATACACCCAAGCTTCGTTTAAATTGCTATTCTATGTCTGCCATATTAAATTTGCCATGTCATTTTAGATTATATCAATTAAAGATATGTTAAGCGGCCAAGCGCTGCGGCGAGAGCTACTGCCTGTTTATATGTTTCCCCCCCTTAACTAAGCTTTCGGTGCGTACTGCTGTATTATCATGAATAAATAGTATTCTACATAACGGGCAGCCATGGTACATTTGAATTTCCGAGCCGGGTCAACCTTTCCAGTCCTAGTTTGTACTGAACCTAGCTCTATGGACAGGACTTGCCCGTGCAACAAGGTTGACGCGGTCAGACTTTATTCTTCATATAGGTTGAATTTACTTTTACAAGAGGGGCAGAGGTGCGTGACATGTGTACTTCTCATTCACTTGTTTTAGGACAAAAGTTCGATTTATTTTTGACGAATATGATCGGAATCTGAACGGAATTTTGACCAAGGAAGAAATGCAAGCTACACTTCAACAGGTGTAACATTTTTTTGGATTTCTGAATAAATTTGTTTTACTTAAACTTGTGCGTTGAAGACTAAAGGAGTTAGGCGATCACACATAATATAATATAGATTTGGTGTTATAATTAGCCATTTCGGCGTTTTTATAAATCATATAAATATAAAAAAAAATTCACAAAAGATTAATTCTCAAAATGATTTTAAGACTATTCTGTTTATGTTACATAATTTGATCATCATTAATTGTTAAGTTTTATTTAGATAGTTACTAAGATCAGTTTTCAAATTGAATATGGGAAAATACAGGAAATGGCAAAGGTTAGTGCGGTGGTAGGCGATTATATCAATTATTTAAGTTTTGATTGTTGACATGCTTTTTATCGAATTACAAGTTTACAAGTAAATAAAGAGAAGATTTTTAAAATTACAATTTCTCTTTGTTTTTGTGTAACCATGTTGTTTAAAACCTTTAAAAAAAAATAAAAATTGAAATCCCTAGTCGACTTCGTTACATAGATATAATCGCCTACAACCGTATTTTGAAGTAATGATTAAAAGTTTAAAAAAAATATATTTGTTCGTTTTTTTCTTCAAAAAATGAGCTGTTGAAATAATTTGAATTTGTAGCTGTACAACTAGCACTTCAAAGAACAGTAATTGAAAACAATTAATCTGGAAAACTTTCTTTTTGATAAACTAAAGGTTTAAAGAGTAAACTTGTACCCTTGAAGGTCACTTGAAATTACTGTAACAGTCCCTTTAAAGGTTATGGTGGAAGACATGATTCCTGATGATTCATCTGAAAACCAATCTCTTACGTTCAAGATATTTTACGATTATGTACAGGTAGAATTATATTATCATTATGTACAAGTAGAGTTATGTTATGATTATGTACAGGTAGAATTATGTTATGATTATGTACAGGTAGAATTATATTATCATAATGTACAAGTAGAGTTATGTTATGATTATGTACAGGTATAGTTATATTACAATTATGTACAGGTAGAACATATTTTATGATTATGTACAGGTAGATATATTTTATGATTATGTACAGGTAGATATATTTTATGATTATGTACAGGTAGATATATTTTATAATTATGTACAGGAAGAATAGTTTTATAATTGCAGGTATAATAGTTTCCTTTTTTATCTTATTCTATGTTAGAATTAAATACTTTTATTAAATTCTAAAGCATGTTTCTGTGAAGGATTTAAAGAAAATATTTTTTTTTAAAGATTTCACAAATTCGATATCAATTTCAATTGATAGAAACGTATCTAATGTTTTTAATTATTTCCAGAAGAGAGTGCTCTTGAAGAAATATATTCTAAAAGTCCTAGAGCCTCAGTTTGATGACGTCAAGAAGACGAAACAGGGTGAACCTGTAAAACAATCCTATTTTTCTGTTGATTATTTTCAAAACAATAGTCAACATGTTGCTACAGTGGTTTTATTTCTTATATTTCTGCTTATTATGATGATTGCAAGAGCTCTTCAGGTTATTATTTATAATAATATTTAATAAAAGAGTGCCTCCCCCCCTTCACTCACTAGATTCGTTGAAAAGTTTTGATGTGCATTGAATTTTTGAGGCATATAGAAGCAGCAAAAAAATGTTGATTGCTCAATACTCATCTAAAAGTTGTTTAGTAACTTACTATTTGTTTTCTGAACGGGTAAAATTTATGAAAAAATCTGAGGTCACATTTTAAATGTTCATTTTTGGTTATTAAAAATGTACAAATTGTTATTCTTTTCATTTATTATTTATTTTATTCAGTTTACCTCAAGTTTGGATCAAAATGGAGATTTAAACTGGTGGGTGATGGTAAGCAGGTCAACTGGGCAGGGATGTTCCATCCTTGCATCAACCATGACAGTTTTAGTGTGTAAGCCTCTTATTACATTTATGAGGTAATTTTATTTCAAATTTTACACAAAATTATAAGTAATCAATCTTTTATTTCTATGTCTTTACACTTTGCACTGTGTGTCTGTTTGTATTCAATAAACGTCAAAACGGCTCAACCAATTGGGCCGACATTTATTTTGGACCTCGTGTGACCCCAGGGAAGGTTTATGAATGATCGATTTTTAAAAAATTTGCTTCTAAATAAGCGCCCTAAAAGCCTGTACATATAGACTTTGCTTGTGATCAGTCTGTCTGTTTGTATCCAATAAACATCAAAACGGCTGAACCGATTGGGCCCAAATTTTGTTCTGGGCCTCACATGATCCCAGGGAAGGTTTATGGATGCTCAGAGCTTCAAAAAACTGTCTCAAAAGTTTTTTTATATTTGTAAAATTTTGAAGATCCACGAAAAAATATTTTCAGATCTGCACACTTTTTGCTTGGTTTTGTTCTATTGTGTACAATAGAAGATGCTCACAGATGGAGCCATAATTAAAACTTGAAATAGAAGATGGGCGCGAAGTGCCCTAAATGCCTAGTTATTTAAAAATATCTTCCATTTGTAGAGTGGCATTTCTATTCACAACATATACATGATTTTTTCTTTTAAAGAATGATTATTGTCTTTAAAAGTGAATAACGCATTCCTAATGCAGAAGCAATAAAAAAAATGTCAGAATTAAACATTGTCCATGAAATCTTCAACATATTAGATAAAGGGTTAAGGGGAACTACTTTCTAAGTTGAGGGCCAGTAGAAATTAAAACGAAAATGGTCAAAATGGAAGAAAATACCATTTAAAATAATTCACGTTGCACACCATTTTAGAAATCAAGGATTGCATCGTATACTGCCCTTGGATCTACACATATTCTACCACAAATGGTGTGGTATGCTACTAGCAGTGCTTTCGCTAATCCACACTCTGTCACATGTTGCCAATTTTTATATAAATATTCTCCCAGATCCAAATATATTCGCTGCTAACAATGATATGTCAGTAGAGGTTAGTTTTCTAAGAAGAATTGAGTCTTTGCCACAAACTCTGATTTTCTAATCACTATATCTTTGGAACCAAATGTTGCAGACCTTAGATATTTCAAACTATGAATTCTGTTAGATCAAATAATCTGAGTTTGAAATATCAAAGGTTTAAAACATCGAGTTCAGAAAATATTGAGGTTTAAATATTTTATTTTGTTCCAAAAGTCTCAATTGCTTTGGTTTAAAATTGATTGAGGGGATAAATCAAATGGAGGTTATTGATTTGAACCATACAGTTATTAATTTTTCGTTTTGAAATGGTTGTTTTTCTGTTTTCATTTTCAAATCAAAAGTCTTTTAAGATTTTTTCAAAAAAAATTTTAATCGTATTTGTTTTGATAATACAGAACAATTATTTTGTTTTGAGACAAAACTAACTTTCAAAAGAAATTTGATCTTTTTGACTACAAATAAATTCCTATCGACTCTAGATTGTACAGTACAGCACAGTACAGTACAGTACAGTAAGAGTTTACAAAATAATTTTTTTTATATCGAATTCTAAAATAGCTTGGTGTCTGCAAAGAACTCAATTAAGTGATAATTATTAATATATATTATATCATTTTCACAATTTGGCCGTTTATTAGACATTAACATAGAACCTGTAACAAAAAGGCAAATAAAAAAATAGATTTACAATTTAGAAGCATTAATGATCATGATTTTATAAATTGTTTCAGTTATATTTTTTATAATTCTCCTGTGTGGTGCTATACCCTGGATCCGTGAGAATGGCTATTTTGAAGTATTCTACTTCACACATCTCAGCTATATTTTCTTTTGGATACTTTTAAGTAAGAACTCTAGCTATAAACATGTTTTTTTAATTTTGCCTTGTCAGTATAAAATAACCAAAATGAATAACAAGGAGTTTTCAGATAAAGTTAAAAAAAAATCTTGTGAATTTTTTTCTTTTCTGATAACTTCATATGATGAACGATCTTTGCTTATCAAAAAAAAAAGTTTGAAACATAAAATTGTAATGATTTTTTTTTATCAAAATTATTAAAAGATTAAACGGTAGTAAGCAGAAAAGGTCATAATCTTTCTTTCTAACATTATATAATGTTTCATAGTCTGAGAAATGTATTCAATCATTCAATTATTTTTTACATGAACGGAAACAAAAACTACATTATACAAACAGAAACAAATGTTCACCGAAAACTTATATTAAGAAATTTTGAAAGTATTTTTAATTTTAATTTGTCAATTAACGATTTTATATTAAAAGTTGTTCACGAAGAAAACTTCTGGATTTGGTTTCTGCTCCCAGGTAGAGATGGACATTGTTTTTTTAACGAACGAAATTTTTCGTGAGATAGGGTGTCGTTCAGAAAAAACGAACAATATGCAATATTTCAGAAAAAAAGAAAAATTATAGTTTTTTAAAAACGAACGAAACAAAAAACAAAAACTAATAATTTAAAATCGTTTAAAAAACTTTTTAAAAACTACCGTTTTTTTTACTAAACGAAGGATTTTTGGATCAACATTTAAAAAAAAACCTTAATTTTATACTGATTGAACGATTTTTAAAACAATTTTTTGTGACTGAACAAACAATTATATTGAAGGAACGATTTTACTGAACAAACGCTTTAACTCAACAATTGTTCAGTGACAAAACGAACGAAAACGATAGAAAATAAACTATAATTTGAGAACGAACAAAATGCATTCATTTTTTGAACTATTGATAAAAAACGAACGATATGGGTCATTCACTAACGACAAAGGAACGAAATGAAAAAAGTCGATAATGCCAATCTCTACTTCCAGGAACTATATTCATAATATCTAAGCTCTACGGTATTGCCAAGATCCTGCTTGGCTCCAACAAGAGCTATGCTGTTCAACTACACTCATTGTCGTCAAAAGTAACAAAACTAGGTATATTTTTAAATTTTTATATTTTTAAACAAAATCTTATTTTTAAGGGAGTGCTTGCGAATACTGATCTTTACTGATTGCCGGTCTGTCCCTTTAAGCTCTAGCTGCAGTCCATCAGAAACACAAGTTCCAACCTAGGCTCGGATCTTTTCAATCATTTAAGTTACACAGTTTTAGTGTTTTTGAGCTGACATGAACAAATGTACATACAGATATAAACAATTTTAAGATACATAAAAACAATTATTCTTTTTCTTTAGTTGTAAGAAGAACTGATGGTATTACATTTAGTCCAGGAGATTATGTTTTGATTAATATACCAGCAATCAGTAGGTTAGTTTATTAAAAAAGATTGAATTAGCCCCACATATAAATAATCTGTCAAGTAAAATAAATGTCTAAAATTGTTATAAAACAGTAAATTTAAAAGAGACCTCCCCCCCCAGTCCTGTGTTTGTGTGACTCCAAAACTAAAAAAGGCTTGAACAAAAGCGTTTAAAATTCTTTATTTTTCCAACTGCATTATTTAATTACAATTTTACTCAAATAATTATTTTTATTTACAAGGTTGGGCAGAGAACGATAAAACGGCCGGTCGGTGTTTGAGAGCAAAACCTTTTTTTAGAGAAAAATAGCTTTAACTGGGAAACGATTATTAGAAACGATTATACATCTGTAAATCGAATGATATTTATAACCGCAAAGACGAGAAAGAAAAAAAACAATGTTGTTTTAAAAAAAAGGAGACCGAATTCAGTTCAACTATCTCAAATTGATAATTAAAATCTTTTATTAGGAGGTTGGAAAACATTGTGTTGACACTTTTTTTAAATATTAAAATTTTTTTAAAATTTATTATTATATATTTATATCGTACACATAGCGGTACAATAGTTTATTAAGACTAGAAAACATTTATAAATATATATATGTCAATCAATCAATGTTTTCAGGTTTGAGTGGCATCCGTTTACAATATCCAGTGCACCTGAACAACAACATAGTTTCTCCCTTCATATCAGAGCAGTAGGTTAGATTTTAAATTATTCAAAATTTGAAAAATTTCTATAAACTATATTGATTGAAAATGATGAATTACTTACTGAGAACTATGCTAAATTCCAGAAATGAAGTATTTTTTGTTGTAGAGACTGTCAATGTTAAAATTGTTAAATGCACGATTCACAACGCTACCAGTAAGCTCTTCTAACAATAAGAAAGTTATTATTTTTTATAAGTTTTATAATTTCTCAATAATTGTTATCAGAAAATGTATTAAGTAGTACCGTTGTGAATTGGAGAAACGATTTATAAAGAATTCCTTAAAAATTACGCCAACGCGGTCCATTTAACTTATTTCTCTAACCCTTTTATCATTGGTCCGTTTTGGCCAATGAGAGCATAGATTAATTTACAATAACAGAAAGAGCACTAGATGTCGTCTTCTCAAGATTTAAGTGTTTTTCGTTCACAATGTTCCTAAGGCAGAAGTCAAAAGGAGTTACGCGCATGCTCTACGCATGTTCTAAGCCGCATACGCGTAACTCTTTTGGGCTTCTGTCTCAGGGGTATTGTGTAACGAAAAACCTAAATCTTGAAAAGGCGACATCTAGTGTTCTATCTGTTATTATTGTTTAATCTATGAATGAGAGGTTTAAATCGACCAATCAGATGAGAATTTGCATTAAACATATTATATACAAAGCTTAACTCTATCTTAAAGGGACGGAAAGCGTAATTTGAATTGACCCCACATACCAACCCAAGGGTGGAGATCCCCGATACCGAACACTTCCCTTAAAAGCTTTGTCTGATCTAGTATGTATCAGATATCAATGTTATTTTGAATGGTGGTTTCTCTACTAAAATAACTTGGGCATTTTTACTTTTTAAGTTAAGAAAAACGAGAATATCTTACATATTATTGATAGATAAGGGTGTTCAGGGTACCGCTGTTAATCTGGCATTAACATCTATGCATGGAAGGTCATTTGAAATTACGCTTACAGTCCCTTTAATCAAAAGTGTTGTATTTATCAGGAGGTTGGACGAACGGTCTGCTTAAGCTGGCAAACAAAGAAAATAAACTACCTCCAAGAAGACTGAATCAGGACAAACTCAATACTTTTATATCAGGTAGAACATTAATGGGACTGTTCTCGATAAAAAGCCAGGCCAATACGTCGAAAATATTGAAATATATTGACAATCACGGTGCACAGAACTAAGCCCAGGTCTGGACAGGGACCGGTACGAAATTAGTAGAACTTTCATAATCACTAACATTCTTATATGGCAGTAATTGTCGCGTCATGAAGATAATTCAAATAGGCTAGGCGGACACTAGGCTAGCTATTGGTGTTAGCCAGTCAACAGACACATTAGCTTGAAATAAAAGTAACTTGCCAATCTATTTATGAGAAATAGTAGATCCACCGTGCTCCTCAATAAGGCGTAATTTCGAGTGAAAAGATCAATTTAAAGAGTTATGCATGCCTGGATATAGAGTTATGCATGTCCGGATATAGAGTTATGCATGTCCGAATATAGAGTTATGCATGTCCGGATATATAGTTTTATGCATGTCCGGATATAGAGTTATGCATTTCCGGATATATAGTTATGCATGTCCGGATATGGAGATATGCATGTCCGGATATATAGTTATGCATGTCCGGATAAAGAGTTATGCATGTCCGGATGTAGAGTTATAAATGTCCGGATGTAGAGTTATACATGTCCGGATATAGAATAATGCATGTCCGGATATAGAGTTATGCATGTCCGGATATAGAGTTATGCATGTCCGGATATAGAGTTATACAAGTCCGGATATAGAGTTATGCATGTCCAGATATATTGTTATGCATGTCCGGATATAGAGGTATCACCCCGAACTAACCAGAGTGAGCAGTATTTGGTTTCTTCTAATTGAAATCAAACGTGCTTTGATCTATAATTCAACAATCTTTTAACTTACGGATTTGTTTGTTCCATACTTTTTCATTCAAAATGCATATGCCGAAAAAAAGTTCTAAGAAAAAATTGCAAACAAATTATATTAAATTGATCAAATTTTGATCGAAAAGCATAGCTTACTGGAGTATTGACAGAACCGTTAAATCCACGTGTTATGCATGTCCGGATATAGATTTATGCATGTCCGGATATAGATTTATGCATGTCCGGATATAGAGTTATGCATATCCGGATATAGAGTTATGCATGTCCGGATATAGAGTTATGCATGTCCGGATAAAAAGTTATGCATGTCCGGATATAGATTTATGCATGTCCGGATATATAGTTATGTATGTCCGGATATAGAGTTATGCATGTCCGGATATAGAGTTATGCATGTCCGGATATATAGTTATGTATGTCCGGATATAGAGTTATGCATGTCCGGATATAGAGTTATGTATGTCCGGATCTAGAGTTATGCATGTCCGGATATAGAGTTATGCATGTCCTGATATAGAGTTATACGTGTCCGGATATAGAGTTATGCATGTCCGGATATAGAGTTATGCATGTCCGGTTATAGAGTTATGCATGTCCAGATATAGAGTTATATATGTCCGGATTTAGAGTTATGCATGTCCGGATACAGTTATGCATGTCCGGATATAAACGACACTCCTTTAACATTAGTGGTAATAACATTGATGAGATATCCTTGTTTTCTGAAAAAAAGTGATATATTTTTAATTACGGGTTAGTGAAGGTCATTTGCGGACACATGGTACAAAGGCAGTGGAGGAATTAGTCAGAATAAACCACAGATATTAAAACATCGATATCTCGTAAATTGTTATTAGAAACAAAATTGTAAGGGTACCGTTGAGTATTGGACATGCCACTCTGTAAACATAAAAACATTTTTGAAAGTTTGAAAATCATTTATTATTTGGTTTGGTTTCAGATTCAGCTTTGTCCCGACGAAACAGTGAGATACCTGAATTAAGACACAGACCCGAAACAATGGCCGGTCTGAAAGAGAATCCTATAACAGTTTACATAGGAAAGTTATAAAACAACTAAAAATAAATTCCAATAAACTCAAACATTTTTTGTTCAGAAGTCAGAACTTTACTATGAATATTGTTAATCTTGAACACTTGATCTCGAAATCTAATGTGAGCACTTTTAAATTTGGGAATAAATACTTTCTCTCACAATTGAAGTTATCCCTGTAGGATATGACCACCACACGATATCCAAGAGGAATGAATCCGTAGGTCTGCAGAAGACAGAGATCAGTGCTTGCCTGAGATTCACAAGACAAAACTTCTAACTTCAGAAATTCAAAAAAGTTTAAAAATTTGATAATTCTTTCAATTTAATTTTGTTTGTGGAAAAATTTCATAATTTGCATGTTTAAGATGGTCCTCATGGTGCCCCATCAAGCTCTATTTTCTCCTCCCATCATGCTATTTTGGTGGCAACAGGTATTCTTGAAAACAATGATGATCACAGAAATTGAATTTTGCCACAAACTCTGGTTTCCTAATTCCTATAACTTTGGAACTCAACTGTAAATTCTTTCATATCAAATAATCTAAGGTTTCTCGTACACCATAAAGAAACAAAGATAAAAGGATTAGAAAATTAAAGTTTATGGAAAAACTGAATTTCTTTTTTTCTATTAAAGGGACCGTTCACTTATTTGGGTAATTTCAGGGTAAACTAAACAGCCTATTCGCACTTGATTAGTAATAGTCTTACTTTTCAAAGACAACTGTGGCCGGAGAAAAAGTCGATTTTTCGTTCAGAATTCGAGCGCAAAGGGACGGTCCCTTTCTATAGACACTAATTGATGTTTTTTTCAGCATGTTGTGAATCAAAATAAATTTCGAATATAAAATTAAACTGTAGTATCTAATCGTTAAGTGTAAATGTCATTATTTTTAATTTTGTTTTGTTTTTAACTTTCTATTTCTAAAATAACACTATTTTATCGCATTCAAAATTGTGTATTGCCTGTGTAAAAAGCTGAATTGGACGCGGCATGACAAATGGAAAGTTGTGCACATACGGGAAAAAAATCTACAAAATCTACGAACCAAAATACGAGTAATGATTAATTGATTGTTGTAGAGACGTCGTCTTTGTAAACACATATTACATGTTTTAATACGAAAAACGTAAATTTCTTGCTAACTCAAATATCAAAAGTACATAATAACGAACACATAATGACATTAAAATATAATAAATTCAAATTTTATTGGGCTGCTGTTACTGAAAAAAAAACATCAAATAGTGTCTACAGAGAGGGACCGTCCCTTTCCGCTCAAATTCTGAACGAAAAATCTGCTTTTTCTCCGGCCACAGTTGTCTTTGAAAAGTAAGACTATTACCAATCAAGAGCGAATAGGCTGTTTAGTTTACCCTGAAATTACCCAAGTAAGTGAACGGTCCCTTTAAGAATACACTACTTGCCACTCTATTATTCTAATCTCTATATTTTTGCAAGTTGGTAGTGTAGACCTTTGATATTTAAAATATTAAATTCTAATCAGAGGTTGTATAATATTCCAGGTTGCAAAAGTATAGAAATTAGAAAATTAGATTTTGAGGCGAGTTTGTAGTTCTTTTTTCTAATTAATAGGAATTGGTGTAACTCCCTTTGCAAGCATTCTCCAATCAGTGGTGGCAAGGTTGATTTTTTTACACAAAAATATTTTCATTAAAAAACATTTTGATATTTATTATTTAAGATTTTCTATGAAACAATTGGAAATTTGACAAAAAAAAGGCATGGTTTAATGTTTTATTTTGAAAAATCCTTTAGTATTTGTGTAAATATAAATATCCTAGACTGCAATGGCATAATGCACATCCCTATGGACTAAAATCCTGCTTTGGAGATTTTGATGAAGAGAACAGAGGCCTGGGAGAACTTAGGCACATGATTAGATAGTTTAAAAATACCCCTTCATAGAAATGTTACTATATTTAGTTTACTAGTTTACTAGTTTACTAGTATACTAGTTTACTAGTATACTAGTTTACTAGTTTACTAGTTTTCTAGTTTACTAGTTTACTAGTATACTAGTTTAATAGTTTACTAGTTTACTAGTTTACTAGTTTACTAGTTTACTAGTTTACTAGTTTACTAGTTTACTAGTTTACTAGTTTACTAGTTTACTAGTTTACTAGTTTACTAGTTTACTAGTTTACTAGTTTACTAGTTTACTAGTTTACTAGTTTACTAGTTTACTAGTTTACTAGTTTACTAGTTTACTAGTTTACTAGTTTACTAGTTTACTAGTTTACTAGTTTACTAGTTTACTATTTACTAGTTTACTAGTTTACTAGTTTACTAGTTCCTTCAGTGCAACCTATTTTACTTATCATTTTTTACTTATTCAATATAGATCTTTTAGAGTTTGTAAATGTTAACAGTGGGGCCCATACAATTGTGGAAACGACTTTGTTTTAGTCAAATGCAAATAAATTGGTAAAATGTCGTCTTCCACAGGTTTATGGGTCACACTGTATGTATTAAGAATGAAACCATTTGTTCTAAATGTGTTTAGAAAAATCGACTTTATCTGGGTGAATAGAGATTATTCCAGTTTAGACTGGTTTTTGACTCTTCTCATACAATTAGAGGTAGAAGTATAAAATTATGTATAATTTTAAACAGAGCTGAAAACTTAAATTGGATACCCTTAATCTTTGGTAAACCTCTCTTTTGGATATCCATGCTGGGTTCTAAACAATGAGAGTTTTTCTTATTATTTGTCCGTAGAATATCCTGGCCTCTGATTGGCTGTTCTCTTTATGACACTCTAACTATTTAAATTTTACACGCTTTCTGAAAGACTAAGCTAATCTTCAGATTAGCTAAAAAAATATATTAAGTATTGAACTCGATATCCATAAAGTTTTCAGCTTAGAATATACGGAAATTCTAAAATCGGCAACTAATTGGCCATTCGATGAGTTAACTATAGTTATTCAAGGTAACTGATTACTCACTTCAAAATACCAGATTGTAAAATAGTAAAAGTATTAAATCTAAGATCCATCAGGTTGAAAAAAAATATAAGGATAACTAGGCTTTTATGGCGCTTCGCGCCCATCTTCTATTTAAATTGTGAACATGTTCTTTATGTTTACATTTTAAACAAAGAAGAAAAATTTTTTGCGGATTTAAAAAAAAATTCGCGGATTTTTTTAAAATTTAAATTTCTTTGCAAAATTAAAAACCTTTAAAACACATTTTTTTAAAAATTTTTATCATTCATAAACTTTCCCTGTGGTCACGTGATGTCCCACAAACAATTTGGGCCCGATCGGTTAAGCCGTTTTGACGTTTATTGGATACAAACAAACAGACACCCAAACAGACAAGCCAAATTTATATATAAATAAAGATAGAGTATCTAGTAGTTCTTCGGTGAAAATAAAAGAAGAATTTTTGTAGAAAAATGATCTGTCTGGATTCCTTACTGTTCATCTTTATGTGACGTCTGCTCCGATCTGCGATCAGGTTGAACAATAAGAAATGCACATTTCGGTAATAAAGTCATTCTTAACCCTATCCCGATTGGACCCTTTTTGTCTATATAGATGGGGTGGGGTATTTCTCCCCTCCTATGATTTGCCCTTAGAGTTGAGATAGGGTAGTGTGATACATTTCCCTATGAACATAAGCTTTAAAATCAAACTTGTGAAAATAAGGCACTTCCAATAATTATGATTTTGGGACAGTTTACATCAATACAATGACCGATCAAGCCCAATCTTTTGTAGGTATACTCTTTACAGAAATTGATTTTTTGCAACAAACTCTAATTTTCTGATCCCCATACACTTGCAGCCCAGTATTCTAAATATCAAAGGTTTACACCATCATGTTGCAAAGATTGCAAAGATATAGGACATTTAAGTTTGTGGTAAAGATTAAATTCCTTTGTTCTAAATCTCCCAATCATGTTTAGATTGATACACTAACCCTACGCCTGGCCCTGGATAGCTTCTATCTAAGCCATGAGCAGGATGCACTGACTGGGTTAAAATCCTACTGTATTCCTGGTCGGCCTCATTGGCATACTCTACTAGAATCATTAGGTATGGCAAGCATTAAGGGGATGGGGGGGG
>NW_019396869.1:11967-53176 GCF_000591075.1 Eurytemora carolleeae | reverse complement strand
AGTTTACTAAAGAGATATTCTAGAGATAGAGTTTACTAAAGAGATATTTTAGAGATACAGTTTACAAAAGAGATATTTTAGAGATACAGTTTACTAAAGAGATATTCTAGAGATAGAGTTTACTAAAGAGATATTCTAGAGATTCAGTTTACTAAAGAGATATTCTAGAGATAGAGTTTACTAAAGAGATATTCTAGAGATAGAGTTTACTAAAGAGATATTCTAGAGATAGAGTTTACTTTATGAGATATTCTGGAGATATAGTTTACTAAAGAGATATTCTAGAGATACAGTTTACTAAATAGATATTCTAGAGATAGAGTTACTAAAGAGATATTCTAGAGATACAGTTTACTAAAGAGATATTCTAGAGATACAGTTTACCAAAGAGATATTCTAGAGATAAAGTTTACTAAAGAGATATTCTAGAGATAGAGTTTACTAAAGTGATATTCTAGAGATAGAGTTTACTATAAGAGATATTCTAGAGATATAGTTTACTAAAGAGATATTCTGGAGATACAGTTTACTAAAGAGATTTTCTAGAGATAGAGTTTACTAAAGAGATGTTCTAGAGATAGAGTTTACTATAAGAGATATTTTAGAGATATAGTTTACTAAAGAGATATTCTAGAGATAGAGTTTACTAAAGAGGTATTTTAGAAATACAGTTTACTAAAGAGATATTCTAGAGATAGAGTTTACTTATGAGAAACTCTAGAGATAGAGTTTACTAAAGAGATATTCTAGAGATATAGTATACTTAAGAGATGTTCTAGAGATACAATTTTTAAAAAAATATTCTAGAGATATAGTTTACTAAAAAGATGTTCTAGAGATATAGTTTACTAAAGAGATATTCTAGAGATACAGTTTACTAAAGAGATATTCTAGAGATATAGTATACTAAAGAGATATTCTAGAGATACAATTTTTTTTAAATATTCTAGAGATATAGTTTACTAAAAAGATATTCTAGAGATATAGTTTACTAAAGAGATATTCTAGAGAAATAATTTACTAAAGAAATATTCTAGAGAAATAGTTTATTTTCAAAATTTGAAAATTTGAAAATTCGGGTTTTTTGAAAAATTCTCCATTTCTGTAAATAAATATTATTCCGAAAAATTTAACCATTAGATCTATGCTTATAACAAATTACGATTATAATTAATGTTTATAGAATAAAAAAGAATATTCAATATGATAACACATTAATTTATTATTTCCTAGAACGTATGACGTACACCAGTTCTGGGAAATAGACTAGACAATTCGCAATTACAGGGTGTCCCACAAAACATGATAGATTTAAGAAAATACGCAATTACAGGGTGTCCCACAAAACATGACAGAATTAAGAAAATACGCAATTACAGGGTGTCCCACAAAACATGACAGAATTAAGAAAATACGCAATTACAGGGTGTCCCACAAAACATGACAGAATTAAGAAGATACGCAATTACAGGGTGTCCCACAAAACATGACAGAATTAAGAAAATACGCAATTACAGGGTGTCCCACAAAACATGACAGAATTAAGAAAATACGCAATTACGGGTGTTTCACAAAACATGACAGAATTAAGAGACGAATAAAATATCGTCTATATGGTTGTTAAATAATGACAATAAATGCATTAAAAAATGCTGCACAATGATTGAGCGGTCTTGCTCCTTTGTTTCTTTAAGACAATCAACGTATAAAGGTTTAGTTTAATGTTTTAAATATGGAAAAAATTAGATATCTCTCCGAGTATTTTGAAAGTAGAAAAAAGGCAGACCACATTTGGAAATACCATGACTTTGTGTATTTTGATTGACGGAAATATGCCACAAATTATAAAAACAATTCGGCTCTCAAGTGTCATTTTTAGTGGGTCACCCTGTAGACTGCAAGTAGATCAATAAACTTCCGCATAGTAATACATGGGTTTATTGGGTTAATAACCTTCTATATATAAATTTGGCTTGTCTGTTTGTCTGTCTGTCTGTTTGTATCCAATAAACGTCAAAACGGCTGAACCGATCGGGCCCAAATTTTTGTGGGACATCACGTGACCACAGGGAAGGTTTATGAATGATAAAAATTTAAAAAAATGTGTTTTAAAGGTTTTTAATTTTGTAAAAAAAATTAAATTCTTGAAAATCCACGATTTTTTTTTAAAAATCCACAAAAAAATTTTTTCTTTGTTTTAAAATGTAAACAAAAAGAACATGCTCACAATTTAAAAGCCTAGAAAGAAGGGCGCGAAGTGCCTTGAATTTCTAGTGTTAATATATTTGATAAAGAAAAGAAAGCAATATTAAAAGGTACGGTACGTCTACGACATTTGGTTAACAATAGATTGTTATATACTTCAGGATGTACCACCCCCCCCCCCCCCCCCCCCCCCGATTTACGTAAAAGTTCGTTAATTAGATCGACCCCCACCACCACTTTATACAAATACATCTAAACAGTTTGTTTTTAATCTTCCTGACAGAAACAATCTCAAGGAATAATAATTGTTTTAAAACTATTTTTTTTAACTGAATATTTGTAAACTATCTTTTTCCATCTCATGATCTGAGTTCGTTTTCCTTTTGTTCCCCCCCCATTTTTTTCTTTTAAAATAACCTTGTTAGTTTGTTTATTTTCTTGTGGGTTTGAACAAAAAAAATTTCTTAATCGATCTTGATGGTTAATATATCGTTAGAACTGATGAGGGTCAACCCAGACCGAAATATATTTTCAATAAATGTGAAACTAACACCTACTTTTTTTACTCTATAGAGGTTTGGTCCATCACCATCACCAAATGAGAAATTTTATTTTCTTGTACGATTACCTTTCAGAACAGTGTATCAATACCACACACCTCCGCTGCACAGTTTGTTCACTTTTCGAATTCTTTAGTTCCAAATAATGTGCTTAGTAATCACGCTCTTTAACTGTCACATATTTGAAGTGGCGCTATCTCTTCAAACCATTAGGATTTTAGAGATATTTCGGACGAAATAGTTTTGCATATTTTCCTTTCTTAAAGGGACTGTAAGCGTAATTTCAAGTGACATTTCATGCAAAAAATCAATGCTCTATTTACAACTCCATTGAAACCTTAATCTGTCCAAAACAGGGAATATACCGTCGTTTTTCAGATTCAAAAAGTGTGTATTTTTGTGATTTTTTGCATTGTTTCTTGGTACGTAGAGAAACCGCAAAACAGTTTAAAAAAACAAAAACAATACAACTAATGCATACTTGATCAGACAAAGCGCTCAAGGGTACCGTTGTAAATCGGGCATTGCCATCTTTGCATGGAGGGTCCCTTCAGGAGATATTTCAAGCGCTTCGTTCTTCAATGTTTTTTAAGACTTGAATGAAATTTAATTGGTTTATCAGATATTCCGTTGGTTTTAAAATTGCAGAGTTATTATTCCAAACGGAAGCGTAGTCAGGGTGGGCTATGGATGCTAAGCCCCCCCCCCCGGACAAATTTCTGATTACGCCACTGTTAACAAACCACTTATAATGTAGGAACTCGGAACAATATTCTAATCCTTGTAACTTTCTCATCGGACACCAATGCTCATCGCAGATATTCTAACAGCTCACCGGCAGCCGTAGCACATTTGAATTTCGGTTCAACCTTTCCGGTCCCAGTTTTGAATGTATCGCCCGGACATTGGGTAAATAAAGCAGACACTCAATAGAACTAGCCGGTGCAACAAGGTTGACACGGTCAGACTTTAGGTTGAATTTACTTTTAATAAAGGTTCAGAGGTGCATAGCTGAAATAGATACTCAAGTTTTATTGAAAAATCCATTGAATCCTTTGAATCTTTTCATTGTAGAGAGTATATTTTTATTGGACTATTTTAGTTTAGTTGATTACTCCAGGTATAGTCTAGGTGTAGTTAGAAAATACATGTTAGAAAATACATTTTAGAATATACATTTATGTACAATTTTACATGTTAGAATATACATTTATATACAATGTACATGTAAGAGACACCAAGGAATGTATATACTATATACTGGAATCTATTGAGCAAAATTAGCATCATTTTGTCACGTAAACGTCAGGTTTAAAATACCCTTAACTTCATTAGGATGAATACCTGAGGAGGGGGGGGGGAGGGGGGCTGATTCTGACCTAGTTTAAGTTCTCATTCTAACAAGAAAACAGGGTTAAGGATATATTACAACGAGAAACGATTCAAAAAAAGTTTTTTTTTATTTTTTATTTTTTTTTACAATGCTATGCAACATTTTATTCTTAGAATATATATAGAATATATTTTCCCTTAAAGAATAGCTGGCACTTAAAATGTCCTTTTTGACAAACAAATATAGTTTTACATCTCTGCTGGACTGAATACATTTAAACACAAGTTTTTTCGGGGTTGTTAAAAGACTTCTAAAAAACAGGAGCAGGATCGTTATTAAAGTTTACTGAATATTTTAGTATTTTGAGTTTCATCTTTCAAAATTTGGGGCCATGCACAGTGTGGACAAAGTAGACATTGGTCTGATTAGAATTGACAAAAATGGGCCTTTGTATTTTATTTTGCACCGAAAAAACATTTAAACAAAAAACTATTATTTTTATAGAACTTAACATTTTAATTTTATTCATTTTCTAAATTTTTCTCTTTTTTCATAATTTTTAAGTTTTAAAACCTGGGAAGAGATTCAGAGAGAAACTAGAGAATAATATACTTTAAAGTGTAAACCTCAAAAAATTATTTGGAACCATTTCTCAGCCTCTACTTTTTCACACTTTTTTCACTTATTGTCATTTTAATAGAATTTATTTTATGAGTGAATTTTGAATAACAAATTTCTTTTCAAATACACCGATTTATTATAATTATTTCCATCAAATTTTGTGTGAAAAAGATGTTGTAAAAAATGAGAATTTTCAAAACAAAAAACAATATCAGTAAACCTGTGTCCAGTTCGTTATCGAAGTCTTTCTATTTGTCTTTACTCAAGATAGATTAAAATATGTATATATGTATAAAATGTATCCTAACGTTTTGTGTTGCTCCGTTCACCCTGAACTAACTCGAGAGACAGATGCAATCGGTTTCTTTTATTTGAAATCAAACGTGTTTTCGTCTATAACTCAACAGTCTTTAGACTTACAGATTTGTTTATTTTATACTTTTTCATTCAAAATGTATATGCCAGCAAAAAAGTAGTAAAATAAAAGGCTTTAAAATTATGTAAGAGGGTCAAATTGTGATCGAAAGTCACAGTTTTCTGAAATATTGACAGAACCGTTAAATCCACGTGCGTTGTCTTATCCATAACTTATAAACTTCCGTGTAAAAAACGTAATAGTGATTAAAAATTAAGAACTCCCCCCCCCCTCTGGCATGATTTTGAAAACAAACTTAAAAGATATTTTTTGTTTTAAGCCTGTAATCTTAACACGTTGTTTGAGATAAATCCATTCCTTGGGGGTAATTTTTAAGTCTAAGAATCAATCCTGTGTATGTGGCCAGAAACCGTGCCTTGTATTGAAAACTGACCATTCACTGTAAAAACTTGCAGTCATTGAAAAATACAATCACTTATATACATGATAATGTACATGATAAAAAACATGATAATGTACATGATAATGTACATGATAAAATACATGATAATATACATGATAATGTACATGATAATGTACATGATAATGAATATGATAATTTACATGATAATGTACATGATAATGTACATGATAATCTACATGATAATGTACATGATAATGTACACCTGAAATGATTAGAAACAATTCCCGGCGTTGCCCGTCCCCATCTGTTCACGATACCCCATACCCTTTCTTACCCAGGGGGGGGCGGGGGTTATAAATGGATAAAATAATTGAATCATTAGTATGTTTAAGAAATTCAAGACTTTAAGGTTAAGGTTTCATTGCAATATTGCATTGGAGTGTCAATGAATCGTTCTCATTTCATTGAAAGCTCCAATATTTCATTGGAGGCTCTGAATTGTTATTGGAGCTTGATTCATAGACTTTTCAAAATCATGAGTCTAAAAGTCGTCTTCCTATTTCACAGTTGTGTGGGTCTCGCTCACACACCTCTGACCCTTTAGTAAAAGTAAATTCAACCTAAAGTCTGACCGCGTCAACCTTGTTGCACCGGCTAGTCCTATTGAGTGTCTGCTTTATTTACCCAATGTCCGGGCGATACAGTACAAAATGGGACCGGAAAGGTTTACCTGGCTCGAAAATTCAAATGTACTACGGCTACCCGTGCGCTGTACAGTCTGGCGCTTTGTTTTATTATTTATAGATGCGTAATTTTTAACAGTGTAGACAGCGGAGCCATTTAATTGAATATTTTTCTTTCATAGATAATTGAGAACATTGATGAGAAAATCGTGAATCTTATAATTATCTAAGTGGAACTATATTTATATTATATATATATATATAGTTCAGTTTTCAAACTTCACATTTTATTAAGATAAAATTATACTAATTTTATTAAATTGTTTATTGTTCCATGAACATTTTTGGAAATTTTGCAGAAAGAAAACCAATATCTATGGTAGCCCTGAAAGGACCTATATCTAGGGTAGCCCTGAAAGGACCTATATCTAGGATAGCCCTGAAAGGACCTATATCTAGGGCAGTCCTAAAAGGACCTATATCTAGGGTAGCCCTGAAAGGACCTGTATCTAGGGTAGTCATAAAAGGACCTATATCTAGGGTAGCCCTGAAAGTACCTATATCTAGGGTAGCCCTGAAATGACCTATATCTAGGGTAGTCCTGAAAGGACCTATATCTAGGGTAACCATGAAAGGACCTATATCTAGGGTAGCCCTAAAAAGACCTATATCTAGGGTAGCCCTGAAAGGACCTATATCAAGGGTAGCCCTGAAAGGACCTATATCTAGGGTGGCCCAAAAAGAACCTATATTTAGGGTAGTCCTAAAAGGACCTATATCTAGGGTAGCCGAAAGGACCTATATCTAGGGTAGCCCTGAATTGACCATTAACTAGGGTAGCCCTGAAAGGACCTATATCTAGGGTAGTCCTGAAAGGACCTATATCTAGGGTAGCCCTGAAAGAACCTATATCTAGGGTAACCATGAAAGGACCTATTTCTAGGGTAGCCCTGAAAAGACCTATATCTAGGGTAGCCCTGAAAAGACCTATATCTAGGGTAGCCCAAAAAGAACCTATATCTAGGGTAGTCCTAAAAGGTTCTATATCTAGGGTAGCCGAAAGGACCTATATCTAGGGTAGCCCTGAATTGACCAATATCTAGGGTAGCCCTGAAGGGACCTAAATCTAGGGTAGTCCTGAAAGAACCTATATTTAGGATACCCATGAAAGGACCTATATCTAGGGTAGCCCTGAAAGGACCTATATCTAGGATAGCCCTGAAAGGACCTATATCTAGGGTAGCCCTGAAAGGACCTATATCTAGGGTAGCCCTGAAAGGACCTATATCTAGGGTAGCCCTGAAAGGACCTATATCTAGGGTAGCCCTGAAAGGACCTATATCTAGGGTAACCCTGAAAATGATTATGTTTTGTTCTGATGATTTAATAAGCTGATTAAGCCTATTTGTAATCTAATCAAAAAACAGCCCCAAACCTTCTTTTTATATCAATTATAAAATTATACAATTCTTCTACAGATTTATAATTTAATCAATAAATCAACTTGAAGGGACAGTACATGTAATTTCAAAATTTATAGAGTCACATGTCTGATTCACAAAGCTACCCGACCCATACAAGCTTTTTTATCTTAAACTGTTTAAAGAGATGTTTTTGGAAAGATGTTTTAGATACGACTAGAGATTCAGTTTACAAGAGAGTTTTAAATGTAATAACAGATACAGTTTAATAAAGAGAGATGTCAGAGATGCTATGCGATCTAGTTATCTATTTAAAAAAATATTTTAGATGTGATAAGAGATGCAGTTTACTTGATAAATATTTTAGATGTGATAAGAAATACAGTTTACAAAAGCGATATTTTAGAGATGCTTAGCGATCTAGTTAATTACCTAAAGAGATATTTTATATGTAATGAGAAATCCAGTTTACTTGAGAGATATTTTATGTGTGATAAGAAATACTGTTTACAAAAGAGATATTTTAGATGTGAATCTAGCAAGTCCCTCTTTAAAAAGGTAATGCTTTTACATGTTTACCTAAACCTAAAAGCCGTTTCGCTAAACATTAATTTATATGAATTAAGTTTTTTTGAACAACAAAAGAAATACACATAAAAAAGTTTCTACTAATTTCTATCTTGTTTCTACTAACACACAAGAAATTAAGAGATGTGAGATATCGAGTAAAAATTCTCAGGAATTTAGCACCTCAAGCTAAACTCCTAGTTTTCAGAGAAAAGCATGAAATTATTCGACAATAAGTCATTGATTCATTTTACCAAGACATGTTTAAACATAAACCGGAAAAGAAACCAAGACATGTTTAAACATAAACCGGAAAAGAAACCAAGACATGTTTAAACATAAACCGAAAAAGAAACTATAAAATATTTGTCTCGCTTTCTACTCAAGCATTTACAATGTGACATAAATCAGAAAGAAAGAAAGAATAAATTAATGAAGAAAGGAAGAATAAATAAACGAAGAAAGGAAAAATAAATAAATGAAGAAAGGAAGAATAAATAAATGAAGAAAGGAAGAATAAATAAATGAAGAAAGGAAGAATAAATAAATGAAGAAAGGAAGAATAAATAAATGAAGAAAGGAAGAATAAATAAATGAATAAAGGAAGAATAAATAAATGAAGAAAGAGAACATTAAAAGAGGAGAACGAAAGTGGATGAAGATAACAAGATGTACAAGAAGGAAGGAGGAAAAGGAAAGCGAGTAGGAAAGACAAAGGAGGAAGCAGAAAGGTGAAAGGAGGAATGAAGAATGAGAGAGGAGTAAGGAGGGAGGAGAAAGGAGGAATGATGAAGAAGAAAAGAGAAAGTAGATATAAGAAAGGAGAAAGGAGAAAGAAGGAAGGTAGAAGGAAGAAGAAAAAAGGGAAAAAGAATAAAGATATAGAGGAAATAGTAAGGAGAGAGGAATAAGAAAGGAAGAAGAAGGCAGAACAGAGAAAGGAGAAAGTAGGAAAAAGGAAGAAGAAGGAAGAAGTAAGAAAGGAAAGGAGGAAATAGGAAAAAGGAAGAAGGATGAAGGAGTAAGAAGGTGGAAATAGAAAAAAAGGAGAAGGAAGAAGGAGTAAGAAGGAGGAAATAGGAAAAAGGAAGTAGAATGAAGGAGAAAGAAAGGAGAAAATACCGACAATGTATAAAACTTTAACGACGACAAAAAACTTTTAATTCTGTCGATCAAAAGATTCAATCTAATCTTTGGCCTCTCTATGGTTAATCTTGTACAAATACAATAGTATATATCTATTTCAATAATATATGATAGATGATGATGGAGTCTAGTATTGGAGTAGTGGAATAGAAGACTAGTGGAATAGTGAACTAGGATAGACTAGTGAACTAGGATGGACTAGTGGACTAGTGGACTAGTGGACTAGTGGACTAGTGGACTAGTGGACTAGTGGACTAGTGGACTAGTGGACTAGTGGACTAGTGGACTAGTGGACAAGTGGACTAGTGGACTAGTGGACTAGCGGACTAGTAGACTAGTGGACTAGGATGAACTAGTGAACTAGGATGGACTAGTGGACTAGTGGACTAGTGGATTAGTGGACTAGTGGACTAGTGGACTAGTGGACTAGTGGACTAGTGGACTAGTGGACTAGTGGACTAGTGGACTTGTGGACTTGTGGACTATTAGACTAGTGGACTAATAGACTAGTAGACTAATGGACTAGGATGGACTAGTGAACTAGGAAAGACTAGTGGATTAGTAGACTTGTGGACTAGTGGACTAGTGGACTAGTGGACTAGTGGACAAGTGAACTAATGAACTAGTGGACTAGTGGACTAGTGAACTCGTGGACTAGAGGACTAGAGTACTAGTGGACTAGTGGACTAGTGGACTAGTGGGCTAGTGGACTAGTGGACTAGTGGAGTAGTGGACTAGTGGACTTAGTGGACTAGTGGAAAAGTGGACTAGTAGACTAGTGGACAAGTGAACTAGTGGACTAGTGAACTAGTGGACTAGTAGACTAGTGGACTAGTGGACTAGTGGACAAATGGACTAGTAGACTTGTGGAATATTGGACTTGTGGACTACTGGACCAGTGGATGATATGCTTTTTGTTAATTTACGTGGAATAATGAGTCTTTTTAACTTGAAAATTGTTGTGCATGCGTGTAAATAATTTTTAATCCCCCCCCCCCCATTCCCCAGCCAACCTAACATACTCTTTCCCCTCCCAATATCTTGGTTCCTCCTCCCCCTCCCCCCTTGCACAATGCCCTTCCTAGCCCTTTCCCCTCCCCATGCCTTCTATTCAAATTGAATGACTACGATATTCTATAAGATCAACAACTGCTTTCCCAAGGTTAAATATTCGTTCCAAAAAGAATATTTGCATTTTTAGAACAATAAAATATATATATTTTTTATAGTTTTGATACATATTGTTGATAAAAAGTGGCCCTGTATTAGTATGCTGTGTGTTTGAATGGGTTGTAATAAACAATAGTTTTGGAACTGATAAAAACGGTCTCATGAGACTTTAAGAACTGTTTGCCACTGTGATCTAAGAAAATAAAAACATTCGAATACGATTATTTTTAGGATCTAGCCAAATACCGGTTCAAAAATGAAGTTTGAACAAAGTGACTTGGAGTTTTTGAAATGACAATGGCTATCTGTATACAAGTAAGAGTGCAGGTTGGTAAAATTAACCCAATTTAGGGTCTTAATTGTTAATACAAAACTTCTTTAACTGTGTAGATCGCAGTGAGCTCTAGTTTAAACGGTTTGATCGATGTGAACTCCGATGGAAAAGGGTTAGCTCGCTATGAGCTCTGATAGAAACGGTTAAATCACTGTGAGCTCTGATTGAAAGGATTAGATCGCTGTGAGCTCTGATGGAAAGGGTTAGATCGCTGTGAACTCTGATGGAAAGGGTTAGCTCGCTGTTAGCTCTGATGGAAAAGGTTAAATCGCTGTGAGCTCTTATGGAAAGGGTTAGATCGCTGTGAGCTCAGATAGAAAGGGTTATATCGCTGTGAGCTCTGATGGAAAGAGTAAGATTGCTGTGAGCATTTATGGAAAGGGTTAGATTGCTGTGAGCTCTGATGGAAAGGGTTAGATCGCTGTGAACTCTGATGGAAAGGGTTAGTTCGCTGTTAGCTCTGCTGGAAACGGTTAAATCGCTGTGAGCTCTGATGAAAAGGGTTAAATCGCTGTGAGCTCTGATAGAAACGGTTAGATCGCTGTGAGCTCTTATGAAAAGGGTTAGATCGCTGTGAGCTCTGATAAAAACGATGCCATGGATTCCATGATTCTCTGAGTCAATTGAAATGTTAGAAACCTCTCCTACTGTTTCTGTCACGCACTTGTTCACTAATTCTAACATATAAACTCAATCTACAGCGATTCTTAAAGGGATTGTCGACAAAATTATAACTTTTTAATTGACCCTCTTAAAGGGATTGTCGTCAAAATTATAACTTTTTAATTGACCCTCTTAAAGGGATTGTCGACAAAATTTTAACTTTTATATAATTGACCCTCTTAAAGGGATTGTCGACAAAATTATAACTTTATAATTGACCCTGAAAGAGAATGTCGACGAAATTATAACTTTTTCATGGACCCTCTTAAAGGGATTGTCGACAAAATTATAACTTTCTAATTGACCCTCTTAAAGAGATTGTCGACAAAATTGTAACTTTTTAATTGACCCTGAAAGGGAATGTCGACAAAATTATAACTTTTGAATTGACACTGAAAGGGAATTTCGACAAAATTATAACTTTTTAATTGACCCTGAAAGGGAACGTCGACAAAGTTATAACTTTTTAAATGACCCTCTTAAAGGGATTGTCGACAAAATAGTAACTTTTTAATTGACCCTGAAAGGGAATGTAAACGTAATTTTAAGTGACCCTCGATTTATAGAGTTTCATATTCGATTGACATCAGTTCCCGTGATTTAAAAAGTGCCTGGATTAATTAATGGTGTCCTTGACACCTTTCTAAGGTCTAAGTTTTATGTATCGTTTGTTTATCCAGAGGTCCTAACTTTTGTTTATTGTTAATCTTGGACGCTATATCTTGACATCTTGATATCCAATATTATCCACGGGATATAATTGAGAAGTGTAATTAATCCGTATATATTGTCTGCAAGAGATCAAAAGTTTTCGGCTAATTAGTAATTATATATTAAATATGAATTTTATACTTTTCAAAATTTAATTTTTTGTGATTAAAATGGTAGATAAACTTTTTGCTGATTTGGTCTAATAAAAAGATAGGAAAAAGGACCGATTTCATTTGATTTTTTTAGAACAATACAACAAGGTGTAAAATTTGTCATTCATTCAATTTACAGCTTTATATTGTTTTACTTAAATTCTTTCAATATTTTAGTTTAATTGGATTAAAGCTGATCAGTCTTAATCCAATTAAACTTTAATTGGATTAAAGCTGATCAGTCTTAATCCAATTAAAGTAAAATTGAAAATTTTAGAAAACATTAGACTTTTAACCTTATTCCTTATCCTGGTTGTCAAGTACCCCAGCAGAGATAGGGTTAAAGGAAACGTTCGCGAAAAATGATTGAGGGTATAGGCTTACGTCGAAAAATTTTCGATGGTGATCGCTACTAATCTTATTTCTATTTGTTGCGTCTATTAGGAGAAAATTGTTAAAAACAACTATTACAGAAGAACATAGCGTCCATGAAAATTCCGAAAGTTGAAAAATTTGACTCGGATCGTAAAAAAAATCAATTCAATTCCAAACAAGCCATTCAGATACTACAGCCTATAATCATTGATAATTTTTCAACGTATTCGTGTATAGTTGATAATTCATAATATTTTCATTTTCGCGAACACTCCCTTTAAAGAGACTGTACGCGTAATTTCAAGTGACCCTTCATGCAAAGATGACGATTTATCTGACCAATGATGTGGAGATATTGTCGTGTTTTCAAAGTTTAAAAGTACAAAATTAAGCAAGTGAATTTTGTAGAGAATCCACAAAAATCTTTTTTTTAAATCCAAAAAAAATTATATCTAATTCATACTTGATCAGGCATTACAATCTTTGTATGGAGAGCCACGATTTGAAATTTTAGAAATAGTATCTTCAAGATTTTAGACAGCAATGATTCACTAAATTTTGAATGTCGATGAGAAAGATATTACGAAAAACCTACTCATGGTCTATGGGTGAAATAAAAAATGTATACGCCCGATAGAGCGTTTCTCCAGGCCCTAGAGCGATTTTAAAATCCTGAAAGCTGAAACTTAAAAGAAGTCTATATAGTAGTTGGTCAATATATAAGTATTTATTAGCTTTCTACGACTAACAATAAACACATTTTCATTTTACGAACACACCTAAAATATTGAACAAGGAGAGGCAATAAATTAACTTGTAGAATATATAATAGAATCCTCTTTGAAATATGTTTCTTTCAAATATTTTCTAAATTTTCTAAAATAATTAGGTATTTTTTAGGTAAATTTAACAAAACAAATTCCACATGTTGTTTTATAACTACAGTAAGAACCAGCAAACTGTGGTATAAGAAGACGACTTTTAGGTTTAGTTTAGTCCAATTATGAACATAAGACACAGCACTAGGGTAGTAAAACCCATTTCACTTTGGTCGTGATTTTGAAATTTAAACTATTTATATATTATATCAAAACTAGTTTTCTTATAACAACATCAAAAACATTAAATATTGCTTAATGTCGTCTTCCTACTTCATATTTTTCTGGAACTTCCACTGTCTGAAATACGTAAAGGAATTGAGTCTTAACCACAAATTCCAATTTTCTGATTCTCAATATCTTTGCAACCCAATGTTTAATACCTTTGTTATTTCAAACTATGAATTCTGCTAAATCAAGAAGTCTAAGTTTGAAAAATCAAAGGTTTACACCAGAAGGATGCAAATGAATACGGATTAGAAAATTTGAGTTAGCTCCAAAGACTCAATTCCTTTGTTTTACTTTTGTTCTAACATTACGTAATTGTTCGTATATAGACTGTATAGTTGAGTGTTCCAAATTTTGATTTAAACTATTTGAACGTTGCTTTAAAATGAAAACCGGAGAACATTCGATCTCATGAATTAACAATTAATATTTTTTTGGTATTCTCCTGCCTAGTGACCACTCATATATACCGAGTCCATTAGCGCCTGATCCAATCAGGGTTCAGTCATGTGTTTGTTGTCTATACTGGACCAATAGAAATAGTATGTCGGTAAAATCTATCTTTCTATCTATCTCATTATCCCATATATAAATAAAATAAACATAGATAGCTTATGTACGCAAAATCACCAAGAATTGTGCAGTCCCCGAACTCATACTTCAAGGGGTCAAAGTGTATTTCAATGATAAGCGGGGTGGTTTGGTGTTCTACATGGATTCCATAATTTTTAAATCACTTAGGAGTGAATTTTATTTCACTAAGCAATATATCATATTAACGAGAACTGAAGAAGGACATGAGAAGGACTAAAACTAACTTAAATTTCTCTCTACAGAACTCATGTACACCACAAGTACTCAATGACATAAGAACAGCCAATGTTCACAACCGACCTAATTAATCTATATAATGGGAATATCTTTAAAACATCTCTGTACATTTATATCTTTCAAGATGAAAAATGTCGTCTTACGTTCAATCTATCTTTATCTATGCATTATCCCATCAGAGAGTTATGAATCCTTCAATCTGCGCTATCAGTAAATTGAAATATTTACTTCTACTGAAACTATAGTGTACGTAGTCCATATAGTTAAGAATGGAGGGGGGGGGGATTAACAATTAATATTTTTTGGTATTCTCCTTTTAGGCCTTCCTAATAATATTAATTTTGTTTATAATTATGGAGTAATAACTTCTCTCTGCTATGACACTTTTAATGTTGAGACGGTGGGATAATACCCCCCCCCCCCCTCCTTACATCAGTACCTATTACTAGGCATATTATAATTTGCATTAAACTCTAAAATGAGACTGAATTTTTGATAAACAGTTGTTAACCTGTTTATTTTATAAAAAGCTTTAAAAAGATGTTCATTTACCACTTTTGTCTCAAGATGATATTTATAGAGAGGGATATAAATCGTTGCCCCCCCCCCCCTTATATTTGAAGCAAATCATTTAACAATGCGGTTATTTTCTTATCGTTTATTTGCTATGTAATTATTTTTATTTTGAACTTACGAAACATGTTTGAAGAGGGGGTATTAACTGTTGCCCCCCCCCTCCCCCTCGTTATTTATACTTCTTGACTTGTCTACGACACTTGTAGCTTGCTTGACCACTATATGTCCACCAGCGCGTGTCTTCTCACGCATTCGAAGAACATCTTTCCCAGCCAACTAACCGGAACCGAACAGACAAACAGACAGACAAACAGACAAAACAATGAATCTACGAAGACAGGAAAGGCTGGTTGTGATGAGAGGAACACGGTTTATTACCTTGAAAGAAATTAATAAACGGAAGTGTAAATTGTAAATTGTAAATTTCTCATAGTTTGATTGTCAAGATTTGCAGTTTCATAAACAAAATATAAACATTATTTGATTTTTGAAAACTTTTTTAAAACTCCACTCCACTTAAATCAAAGTAATTTCATTTTGAATTCAAATCTGAAATCTTTTAAAAAATGTATCTTTTTTTCTAAAGAGCTATTGAGAAAAATAAAAAAGTTTATTTTTAATATTTTATTTATAGTTTATTTTGTCATGCTTGGGCATAAAATTAAATCAAAGTAGCAAAGAAGAAAAGAAAGAATCTTATGTTTTTGATTTTTTGAAATTTCAATTTAAAACTGCATTATTTATGCTTTGATATCAATGTGCTAAAAAATTTAAAAGAATAGTTATTTTAAATAATCTTCGTAATGTTTAACTATTTTCCGTGGTTTACTAAAGAACAGTGGAATTATTTTCTTAATTTTTTTAACTTCGCTAAAAAATTGAATATTTCTGACGATACGAAAAACTCAATATGCAGTGTTTTATTAAAATAAATAAAGACGACCGCTGTTTATTGGTTACCACTGTACTCCCGTCAAAACACAACCTCAGAATCATTTAGATTCAATTAATAAATCTAGTTCGAACCTACAGAAACACAAGCAAGGCCTCAGGAGCTCATCTTGGAAATCATTTTTCTTCAATTCTGTCAGAAAACAATTCCTTTTCAACCAATGAGGATAAAAACAGGACAGGACAGTTTTTACTCTATGGAATAAATATTTAAAGTGATTATTTTTTTGCAACCAAATTTCGGAGACCGAAAATATTTTAAACATTAACTTTTGTTACATCAAATACTTTCAGTTTAAAATATCAGAGGTCTAAACATCAGGTTGCAAAGATAAGTTTTGAAAATTACAGTTTATAGCAAAACCTTAATTTCTTTGCAACCAAATGTCGGAGACCATACATTTCTCAAAGTATAATTTTTGTTACATCAAATAATTTAAGTTTGAAATATCAACGGTCATGTTGCAAAGATATAGGGATTATAAGACTCAATTACTTTACTTGAAAAAGATTTGCACCCATTAAGTTTCATACAATGCGTATTTCTTAAAATATAAATCCTTCTTCTATTATCCTTGGTCAAGTTCATCCTTCAGAAACTGATCTAGGAATGTTAAACTTATTATTGTACCGAGAACCGATTATTTGTCTCAACAGATGGTTTTATATTTAATCCAATAAGATGCGATTAAAAACGGATTTAGAAAAATTGTCAAAATTGCACGAATTTGTCTGGAAATATTTATTGTAACTTTTCTGGATGTATTTGGGGCCCTTAGAAATCTAATTAAATACGATACCTCTCCATTTGTGCATTGAAGTCTCTACATGTAAAAATCCTCGACAGGAATTTCGAATTTCGCATTGTTATTTTAGCACGCCATTTTTACAATTGCACAGATATGTTTATTCTAATTTCTACAATATTCTTACAGAAAATTGTAAATAAAAAAATATGTTGTTAGGCTAGGTTTGTAATATTTTTCGGGCCGATTTGTCGTTTAGGTGTGTAGGATTATTGCATGTTTATATTTTTATTATTATAAAGTCTTATTCAAAAATATTCACCAAAAGTGAATCGATTATTATGACCGTCTTGAAGAGAAAGACTACTTTTGCAAAAAAAAAGTAGGCTTAACTATATCACTGTGATCTTGCCAGGCCACATTTGTTGCATGAAATGTGCTGGATTAACTTTACACGTGTCACGTGGTAGTCCAGACTGGACACTACAACTAAAAGCATGTACAGTACATGTTGTACCGGCCGGCTCGGGCTCTTGCAAGGTATATTCTGTAATACAAAAATTATTGTTTGCAAGATCTGTTTTCTTAATAATTACTGTTTATAATGTCTTGGTTCAGGAATAGGTGCCAACTAGGTAAAATAGCTTGCACAGTGGGTCACAGTTCTCATACAAAATTTGCCTAAAACGTCTTAAAAACTGAAGGTTAAAACAGAGTTGTAGTGTACATGTACAGGGCTACATAAAAATATAAGGAATTTAACACGCTCAAGTCGATCCATTTATAAAAATTGATACAAATGTTCGTGACTGTGCTTATCGTACATTGTACGTACGTACACAGTACGATAGAGCATATACGTTGTTTAGCTGTCAAGCTGCAGGATGACATATATACAAACAATAATGTTTATAATTTATATCCTACGTCTGGCAAAAGAATGTTAAAAATAAAGAAAAAAAATTGTGACGAAAATAACACTTTAGAAATAAGATCAAATATGACAATTTTTTTTAAGAAATTTGTTCCTGCTTTTTTTTGAATGTGGGATTTGCTTTATGTAAGCATATTTTTTTAAAAAATCTGAATCTGCAACTCCTCAGCGGCCACCTGGCCGGAATAGCCTGGTGAGACCGGATATAGAGAAATACATGGATTTGTTGGATCCTTAGGTCCACCTTCTTTATACTTCCTCTGATAAACACCCTTGACACCCCTTAGCCTGGAACCTCCCACAATATCATTATTGCAATTTTAGAACCATCCCATTCCAGAATTTACAGGGGTTCCCACAAAGGATGAGACTTGAAAGACGACCTTAAACTCTCCAAATATAACGAAGAAACTAGTTTGTAGCTTCTGTGAACCACAAACGTAAGAAAGAAGGCTGAATAAATTCTGTACAGTCGTCTCTCTGAAGTCTCATCCTATATGGGTAACCCTGTACAGTGTACATATCTACGCAGTTCGTAGAATTCAAAAGATTTATATATTATGCACTGATAAATCTCATCCCCCCATCCCCCCCCTCCTATATCCTAGTTGAATACTCCTACACTCAGGAAACACCAAAACACATTTCCTTCTCATCTTTATACTTCCTCTCTCAACTCATACACACTTCCTAGTCCAACCCTGCACCCATTCAACACTTCCTGTTTTTCACTACTCGTGCTATTTTATCTTGCTTGCCGACCTTTTTAATATATTTTTTTATTTCTAAAGTTGTTCATAGTCTTTTGTGCTTGCTGTTCATGTATTTTCTTGTTGTTCATCTTTTTCTTTTCCTCTCTTGAACGCATGATCTCGATATCCAATGTGGGTTCTTTTAAATTTGAGGATCAATGCTTGATCCCACACTTCTAGTTATCCCTGCAGAGTATAACCATCACAGGACATCCAAGAGGAATTAAATTAGTTTGTTGATCTGCATAGGATGGCGATCAATGCTTAATTCCTAGATTTACAACTCAAAAGTCCTGACTTCTAATCCTTATCTTTCCTAAATATTGAGCGCTGTTCTTTTTATGCATTTGATTTCTTTGACCCTCAGCTAGTAAATTAAACTTATTTTTATTTTAATGAAGTTTTTATTTTTTAAGTAGCTTTTACAAATGTATTTACACACCGTGTCAGCTATGTATAACTCCGTGACAGACAAACACACGCACACACAATTGAGCTGAATAATCTGAAGAGTGAATGCAGGCTTGAAATATATTGAACAGTAAACCAGTGCACTGTGCATAATGAGATTTTTTAGATTTATTTTTTAAACTTTTACGTTCGTTCCATAGATTATTAACTAGAATAGAAGAATCACTGAAAATACTTATTCTCCTTTCTGAATGGAGTATGCACTTAGAATGAGTAGTTTTGCATGCATATTGCATAGCATACAGTACTAACAAGAAAGTAAATAAAATCATGATAACTATTTTTGTATTTTAAATCTATTTAAATTCAGTCGGATTTAAGAATTAGTTCATTTCCTCTTTTCTGTCTGATTTAAAATAACATTATAGTAAAAATACTGTCTGTACTTAAAAACTTAAAGGTGTCATATTTCTTGTTTAAAAAGAACATTCTCGAAAAATGAAAGGTGGCATAGGATGATTGGCAATTATTCTGAATCGAAATGGGCCTTTAAAAACTGGTTTCGCTTTGCCTTCAGACGCGGAGGATCCGTTTATTTCTCTGTAAAAAGATAATTATTGTTTGCAGAAAACTTAGGAAAATATGGTCAATACGACTACAGCTGATTTTCACGGTGATTGAGTTGTCAAAAATTATTTATCTCTTCAAAACAGACATACTTTGCTTTAATCAATTCAGCGTGGATTTTTAACAATTAAGTCCAGAACATAATAACTTGTTTTAATTTCGTGTGACAAATGCATAATTTAAATCTAGTATTGAGATTTGATTTGAATCAAGGTTATAATGCAAGGAAAGTTAATTTCAGTTGCGTATACTCTGCGTACATATTGAAACCAGTTCTCTCTGGGCGGAATTTTTAATCAAGAATAGATGCATCAGTTTTCGTTTAGGATCCGAGGAGGTTAAAAGCATTCAATTTTGATAATTTTAATAATTCACACATTAGTTTCTTATGACCATAATATTTTATTGATTTTTATGTGAAAGATGGATCCCATGTCAGGCTTTGACATCGGTCTTGTGTTTACATTACCACCCAGAGACAGTACACTGCAGTGCAAAAGATGCGTACACCTCTGAAATAACTTTTCTTGCATTATAACCTTGATTTGAATTATGTTATTATTAAAAATGGTCACACGCACTGCGCACAAACATTACATACACACATGCACCACTGCAAACATTATAAACGCACATGCACCACTGCAAACAGTACATAGGCACATGCACCACTGCAAACATTACATCCGCAAATGCACCACTGCAAATATTACATACGCAAATGCACCACTGCAAATATTACATACGCACATGCACCACTGTAAATATTACATATGCATATGCACCACTGCAAACATTACATACGCACATGCACCACTGCAAACATTTTATACGCACATGCACCACTGCAAACATTATATACGCACATGCACCACTGCAAACATTTTATACGCACATGCACCATTGCAAACATTATATACGCACATGCACCACTGCAAACATTATTTACGCACATGCACCACTGCAAACATTATATACGCACATGCACCACTGCAAACATTATATACGCACATGCACCATTGCAAACATTATATACGCACATGCACCACTGCAAACATTACATATGCACATGCACCACTGCAAACTAAACAGAAGAAGAAGGTAAAATTTATAGTACAACTTTGTAACCTCGCATCTCCTTTAATTTTTATTTTCCGCACCAGAGTATAAGAAAAGTTTATTTGATCACATATTTAACAATTTAGTTCCTCTCAAAAGCCTTTCAGTTAAAGGAGTTACGCTTGAAAGCAGATAGGTTTCTAATCTTAACCTTAATTTACTTAAGATTGACGTGACCCAAACCACAATATATATATATATATCTATATATTTATTGCTAAATATATTTCACTTTTTACACTTAGCATTCTATTTTACAAAAATAAATTATACTGAACAAATGTTTTACGTATAACGAATTCTTTAAATACTCTTTGAACAACTAATATTCAATAATTGGATGATTGTGTAGAGAACTTCCCCNGAGGAATATTCCTCTCCACAACCATAACCTTCATCTATACCATCTATACCTTATATCCAAACCACAGATCCCTGTTTCCGAGGAATATTCCTCTCCACAACCATAACCTTCATCTATACCATCTATACCTTATATCCAAACCACAGATCCCTGTTTCCGAGGAATATTCCTCTCCACAACCATAACCTTCATCTATAAGATTTATTTAGAAGGATTATAAAATCAATGTTCATGAATTCTCAATTGTTCCTTTTCAATCAGGAGATTACATTATTTTTTCAAATTTCTTTTTTTCTTTTTGGGTGCATATGAAACGGGATGAGCTACGAGATCTCAAAGTTGTATTAATAATTCCACACTAAATTAATTAATTAACTGAAAATGAAGAAAAGGAGTTCTATGGTATTGATTGATTAAGATTCAAGGCTTAGGGAACACATTCCTCTTTTTGAACTAGAAATATAAAATCCTTATATTTTTGCAACCTGAAGACCTTTGACATTTCAAACTTTGAGTCTGCACCTGAAGTGTCTAACCTTGAAACACTAGGAGTTCGTCGAGAAAACTTTGTCTATCGTTGGGGGGAAAATGTCTGTTAAGTTCAAACCACAGATCCCTGTTTCCGAGGAATATTCCTCTTCACNAGACCATTTTTTTTATCAAAATGTCCATATTATCTTTATATTATATTTTATTATGTTATATAATTCTAAACTCTATTTTGGAGGGGGAAGTGCAATTGTCAAGTAATAATGATTTGAAATATGTTTTACCCCATATAAAATATTATCGTATAATACCGTAAGCTGCATGTGTTTAGATATATAACACGCACACAAATACCATCTATACCTTATATCCAAACCACAGATCCCTGTTTCCGAGGAATATTCGAACTCCCCCCCCCCCCCTCCCTTCCCCTGTACATGTGTAAACTGCAATTTTTTTATTTTCAAAATTTATGCATGCAATTTTTCGCAATGTTAAAATTTTCGTTTCAGCGCTCGGCCAACTTTTTTGAAAGCCAAATGACAACTTTCTACTTCACACCCCTTGGCATAAATCTGTATATGATTGATTAGAATATTATATTAATAGAAATATCGGAAGTAAGGTTTAATTAAACCGGAAATACGGAGCTCTATGAACCTGGTCTTGAATAAATCAATTAATTATTGTAATCGTAACTAAATATGGATTACATTGGACCCTGCAGTTAGCTTATTCAATACAAATATAGACTTAAAGGTTCTGTTAAAGATTGCCCCTCCCCGGCCCCCTCTCCATTAATTTGTGCAAAATAGACATTCCTGGCAAAATATATCGTTTGCTTGATAAGGAAAAGGTGTGTGTGGGCCGAGCGCTGCCGATGTCAAGCGCCGTATTTATGCTTGTAAAGATGATTTTTATGTAAAAAAAATACACTACATTTGCAAAACTATTCAAATTTATAATGTTTGAAACGCTAAAAAAAATTTCATTTTATTTTTGTAAATTCCCACAAATTATATTGATCCTTAAAAAAACTTTTTCATGTATGCAACAATACAAGGAAAGGGGTCAAAAAATGTTTTTAAACATCATACTTAGGAGTTCCTGTGTGTCTCCCGAGTTCCCCAATAAAAATTTAAGACAAATCGGTCAAGGGGTTTCTGAGTTATGATCTGACAAACAAAAAGCCAGATATATTCATCATTTATATTTGTCTAAAGCAAAATTGCATTAAACAATATAAAAATTTACAATTTAATACTCTTTTCTCTGGATATCGCATTTTATAATTGACAGGGTTTGCCAATAAACAGGTGCAATACAAGACTTTTAGCATGAGTATAGTTTAGCTATTCAGAGATGGTTTTCAGGAATGGAGTTTCTAGGTCCCAGTCTAACGTTTTTCGTTTTCTAAAAATGTGGTATGATGCCAGCACTGCAAGGCTTGATAGATTTTCGAACATTGCTTTGAAACTAACACTGGGTTTGAAGAACTTATGCAGTTTCTTTAGATTTGCTTTATTTGATTTGACAAACAAACAGATAGACAAACAGAGATTACAACTTTATGTACATAGATATTGTATTCGATCTATACTTGTCATTTATTCTATACTAGTTAATAAACCATACATCCTTATTCAGGAAAATCAGAGATAGATAGATAAATAGATATAAAGATTGATAGAAAGAAAGATTAGTAGATAGATTGATAGATAGATTCCCCGTATCTAAACTTATCTAGAAATTAATTAAGTTGACTCTACACGTTCTTAATATGTCGGGAGAAAAAAATATCAGCAAGCTGCAATAATTATTTAAATTTCTAATATTGTGATTGATTTTTATCGATTTTTATTGATGTAGTCATGATTTTTTTAATGGTTCACTCGATTTTTGTACACGCTGTACTCTAGTACACCCTTTTATTTTTGATACACCCTTTACTTCTGGTACACCCTGTATATTACTACACCCTTTATTCTGAAACATCCTGTATTTTAGTGGACCTTTATCATTGGCTCACCCTGTATTCTAATTAGTTAGTTCCCTGCGCGGTATTTGTTGGAAGATAATTCTCCCCTTGTCTTCTTGTTTTCAAATTTTAATGAGGAAATAAATTTTCTTTTTTTATCTTTTTCTTGGCACCTCATTCATCCTTGGGCGCAGTTTACGTTATATATATACTTTACCTTATATGTGTCAGCTCACGCAGATCAAACCAGAGCTAAGCATATCCGAGCTGTATCAGAATTAACAAAGTCAAGTTTTGAGCTGTCATACTGCCGTAGCAGTTATCAAAATAATCTATACATTTAAAAAAAAATTGTATCCATTGATCAAAATTTATATAAAAAGAAGTAACTATCTATCTAATTATCATAGTTCAGTTTATGTACATATGTACAGTGCTGAACCAACATTACATTATTGTACAGCAAGTCTATACCGTTCTCATATAAATCAGTCTGTCCACTTGTGGTGTGGAAAGTGTACGCGGTTGGGCCAACTACAGACGGGATGGTCTAGATCTGTTTCCTTGTACTGGTTCGGATCCCACAACAATAGTGCTGGAGTGTACTGTACACAATTTGCTTTAACTCGGTGCATAGATTTAAACTTTAAGATTTAATTTTTGAAGAAAAAAATCGAATTTAAGCCAATTTGGTCTAGCTGGTTTGCCAACTTTAGCTTTAATATATAGATTGGTTAATAGTGAGAAGTCGTTGAACTAGATACAGTTGGATGAACTACATATTTTACTAAGAGTGTACTAAAGATATGGTTAATTAGTAATTGGATCTTAGAACTTTATTGTTTTTCAGTGCTTTAATGTTTAGTCTGGCGTTTGTACTATTAGCTTATCTCATTGAAATTCGGGAATTTGCTAAAATTTTCCTTTTTATTTGGAGTGGTCACCGTTCTATAGTATTCTAGTATATAAATAGAAACTGATTTCTCACCTCAACTTCTAGTTATCTAATTTTATATCTCTACAACCTGATGATGTAAACCTTTCATGTTTCAAACTTTTTTTTTACCATTTTATAAAGTAGAATTCAGAGTTGGAAATGTCAAACGTCTCCAAAGTTAGGTTGCAAAGATATGAGGATTAGAAAATTAGATTTTGTGGAGATTTTGTAATCCAGTTAGAAACTCTTTCGTTCTTCTAGCAAATGAGAAAGATGAAATTATGCACATTGATAGAACATGGAGGAGAATAAGGAGGAATTAAATTATGTCCATGAACTCAGTTATATATCTAATTATTCCAAGAAAATTAAGTTTTCTCTCTCTCTTCATATTTGTTCATCATAGCTTGAAATTAATCTGAGAATTAAGGATGGCAGATTAGGCAAAAATAAGGGAGAAAGTAGGGAAGAAGGAGAAAGGATTTAGGGAGGTTTAAGGCAATAGTGAGGGAGGAATGAGGGACAAATGAGGGACACATATGAGACGAAAGAGGGAGGCAAATGAGACGAATGAGTGTGAAATGAGTGAAGGATAAGATGCATTAAAAAGAGTAATTCTGTGTCGGGAATAAGAATGAATATGATAAATCAAGGATTAGGTTAAGAGACGGATGAGAAAAAAAGAAGGAGGAGTGAATGACAGCGAGGGATAAAGTAAAATAGGAGGATGATGGACGGAAACATTTGAGGAGGAATGAGGGAAGGATGAAGTAGGGATGATTGAGGGATAAGGGAGGGACGATCGAAGGGAGAGTCAGGGATGACGGATGGATGAGTTAGGGATGAGGGAGGGATGTAGAATCAAATAACACAAGCTAAAGTTTTGATAACAGAAAATGGAGAATAAAGAATGTTGATATAAGTTTGAAAACAATATTAATCTGAATCCAAGAACTGTGTAAATCCATTAAAATAAATATGTTCACTAAATTATTGTTGTTGCTGGCAACATGAGCAACATATACTGAAATATGAAGTTTTTATGATAATGAGGTTTCAGTAGCCCTTACCCCCCCCCCCCCCATCTAACACTACAATGCTCTGCATTACATAGCCTGCCTCTGTTATAAGGGAAAGTAGGAATTGGGTTATCTCGTGTTATCGTCTCTCTTCCTCTTCTTAATCTTCATTCTTCATTCGTAACTCATTCATCTTAAAGGGACTGACTGTCGATATAATTTAAAGGGACTGACTGTCGATATAATTTAAAGGGACTGACTTTCGATATAATTTAAAGGGACTGACTGTCGATTTAATTTAAAGTCAGTTCTACAACACAAGTGGATTTTACTTGCGGACCTAGTAATTTCCGCGCAATTCTGCACAATTCTGCACAATTTCACGCAATACGTGAACAGTTGCGCGCAATTCCGCACAGTTGCGGAATTGGGAACCCTAATTTAATTTCCTGCTAAAAATTGCAAGCCCGATTCACAATGGTACCCTTTAAACTTTAGTCTCAGCAAATTCGATAAAATTTGTGATTTCTCTATAAAAGTGATTTATGCACCAGCATCAAATAAATCTATTTAAAGGTAGAATTCATCACCTTAAGATAAGGATTTAAAGCATTTTTTTTGTTTTATTTTTTTTGTGTGTTCTATTTCCTGTTTTCTGTTTTCTTACCTACCTACCTCCGTACCTACTCACCTACCTACCTACCTACCTACCATCCTACTCGCCTATTTAGCTAACTACGTACCTACCTACCTTTTTACCTACCTACATATCAACCTACCTACCTATCTGTCTATCTACCTACCTGTCTATCTGTCTACCTACCTACCTTCCTTATACTATCGTACCTACCGTCGTATCTTCCTCCTGTATCCCAACCTTCATACTTCTAAAATTATATTAAACTATGCTTATACTTTCCTGCGAGTCTAATTATAAAATCCTTGTATTATTACCTAAAATTATTCATATATATATATCTATATATATATTCTTAATAATTTTTGAAATTATGAACTCTGCCAGATCAAACCGTCAGAGTTTTAAGTATCAATGATTACACCATCAGATTTCAATTATATAGGGTTTAGAAAATAATGGCTTGTGGCAGGTGCTTTCAGTTTCTTTGATATAAGCTGTTAATTTTAACATTTTCTAAGTTAAGTTAAATTAAGGATGACTGGATGACTAACAGAAAAGTGTTTAAAACTATCTTTAATGAATAGTTTATATTTGAACCTAAAAAGCCCATTAACCTTTGTGGGTAATATCACACATGACACGATGATAGGTAACCCGTGCCAAGCCTTGGGCGTACACCGGGTCAAGACGAGTCAAAATGTGCGGTCAGGCGGAACGTGCCCCTGGTACCAGTACCGTACCGACCTGCACCGCTCCGAAGAAAATTCGCGGATTTCCTGCGGTAGCGGGCTCCCGGTGAACCAACCAACAAATCTCCAAACTCCGTGATCAACAAGTCAGTCGTTAGTGAGCTGTGGAACAGTAAAGACGTACAGTTTTAAACAATGAGAAAACTAGAATAAACAAAACAAAATGAATTCCATGTTGAAAGTTATAATTCTGGCACAGTCTGTGCTGAGTGTAGACATTTCTGGATTAAAGAATTTAAATATTGAAATATCAGAGAATATCCCAGCCAAGGATTGTAATAAAACACTCACACAATTAGAGGTAAATTAACATTAACATTATTAAAAACATATTTATAGTAACATTTCTTTTCTTTAATTAGGATAAATAAAGTTTTAACAACATTAACAATTATTGGATCATAATTAGATAACTTTAACTTCATTGAGTTTTTTTCATGATTTTTTTTTATAATCTACTTTTTATTTGTATTATTATTATGTTATTATTGTAATTATTATCATTTTTATGACTGTAGTAAAGTAAACTGGAATTTTCTTTACATTATAAAATTATAAGAAGAAAAANATTATTTTTAAATTATTTAGTTTTTATTTTGTTTTGTTTCTAATTTTCTAATTTTTTCAGGGTTTCTGCTCCGAGACCGGATATGAGCAGGATCTTCCAACTAAGCAGAATATTCTGTGCTCCAGACAACCTGTCAGAGCAGTGTTGAGAAAAGTTCTTGAACCTGAACCAAAATCCGAGATTGCTCAAAACATTTCCGCCAAGATTCGGGACCCTGAGAGCTTTTCCGTGAGTGGAGAACCCTCCCTTCTTCCGCTAAGTATTCACTATCAGATCCCAGCCAGGAAACGGTTTGTTATTGTCTTGGAGAGATCCAACTCCATGGGTCTCAACAATCGTTGGTCCCTCTTACACGGAGAACTCTTCCGGTTTATCTCAACCCTCCCCAATGATTCTGAGGTTGCACTCATCACCTTCGGATCCACCGCGGCCCTCACCCTCTCTCCCACTCTCCTCACCTCCGAGAATAGGGAGGGGATATATGGACGGATACCTAGAAGACACCTTGAAGAGGATACAGCTTGTCTAGAGTGTGCAGTAAAGCTTGCGATGAAAACCTTATCTCTAGGTTCTCCTATGAGCAGTGGAACCCTGATCCTGATAACTGCAAGTGCTGCTAAGCCTGCAGGGTTCGGAGAAATGTTGCAGACCATCAGTGAAGGATCACACAAGGTTTACACGGTTGCATTTGAGAAAAGTATCTTCTACGAAGCTCGGCTTCTAGCACAGTACGGATACACTTTCATTGTCCATGAGAAGCATCACGATGTTCTGGCCGGAGCTGTAAATATTTCCGATATATTTACATCCATCCTACAAACCGCAGGAGGAGTTAAACTTAGAAAGTTTCACCAGGAGCAGAAAATATCTGATGATTCCAACATTGTCTCAGGAACATTTGTGGTTGAAGAGAGTCTCAGAGATAATCTTTGGGTTCAGATTGCATCTCCAGATGAGGATGATATTGAGATGTTTGAGCTGACCAACCCTACTGGAAAAGTGTTTGAGTTTCCCAAGTATGAACATGGACTGGTGTACTTCAAGCTGACCGGGTCCCAAGAGCCAGGTATCTGGACCTATAGAGCTAGATTGTTTCAGAAGGATCAGTTGGTCCGGGTTTCTATCCAGGTCCTAGCTGAACCTAGTCACAAGGATTCTATTGTCCTGGAGGCCTGGACTAGTGTTGACTATGAGGGAGTTAACGCTCTCAACACTCCAGTCAAAATATTTGCCCGTCTCACAAGCCACACCTCTCCAGTACTGGATTCAGAGGTGGTTGCTACTATAGAGAGACCTGGAGTATCCGAACCCGTCTCAATCCGGCTCCGGGATACAGGATCTGGTTATCCGGATATTACACAGGGTGACGGAATATATTCTGCGTATTTCACCCAGTTCACAAGTGAGCCAGGTTTCTACAGTGTAGTGGTTACCGTGAAGAACAAGGATGGATCTGCCAGATTACCAAGATTGTCACAGTCCGGAGATTCTGAAGAAACTTGCTGCGGTTCCTCTCTTCCTTTCTCCTACACGGTTCCCATCACACAGTTCTCCAGGCACACCCTTGTTCCATCCTTCTTTGTCAAGGAAGGATCCCAGTTCTATCTAAGACAAGGATCTCCGACCAGAAATGATGTATTTTCTCCAAGTAGGATTACAGACTTCAAGCTTGCTAACTATCTTGATGACTCTCTGTATGTCACCCTGAAGTGGAGAGCCCCTGGAAACGATTATGACTTTGGACAAGCGTTCAGATATGAAATCCGTTGTTACACAAACAGAGAAGCACTTAGAGAAGAGAACTTCAATGACATGGGAATCCTGGTTCACACCTCTCTCATCCCTACTCCTGAGATATATGGAACTGAGCAGAGATCTACTGTAGGAATACCCTGGCCTAATGAGGTATTTTACTACGCTATTGTAGCGTATGATGAGGAAGGTAACAGAGGAGAAGTCTCAAATGTCATATCTGTATATGCTGAAGAGAACCCACCTACCCCAGCCCCAACTGTAGGTTTTGGACAGGAGATTTTAGACTCTGATGCATATCCTATCCATGAAAGCATGCCTCTAACCTCTACTGGTAGTGATACCCTTATATATGTAGTGTCTGGAGTTGTCTCTGCTGTCCTTGTAGTAATCCTTGTAATCCTACTTGCAGTGCTCGCAAGAACTAGGTGGAGCAAACAGATAAAGCGATCCGACTCCAGTCAGATCTATGTCAAGGATTGTGAATCTAGTATTGGAGGAACACTGAAGAAGAACGGATCCTACCCTGATATATCCAAGGATAACTCCCTTAACTCTGCCAGGGTTTGGAGAGACACAGACTCTTGTGAGAAGAATTCCATGAGAAAATCTCCAATTCCGTCTATCTCCGACAACCTATCCTGGCGGTACATGGAGCAGAACAAGGCTGTTGGTCAAGAGGTAGCTGGAGTTCATCGTCAACACTCTGATCCCAACTCCCCCAACCCACCCTCCACAGACTCATCCATGTACTCCAGCAATGACTCGGAGTCCAACGGAGAATTTATCCTTGGACCTGGTCCTAGGATCTCAGTTATGGAAGACTTCACAGTTTACAGAGATCTCTCACACCTGGACTCCAACCAGGAGTACTTTTCATTCAGTCAACTCCCCCAGGAACTCCATGGATTGTCCATAGTCCCTTACTCCCCTGGTTATGATACCATGGACTCCAAACTTCCCTACTTCGACACTATGGAGTCGAAACGACGACATATATCTCTAGTATAGAAGATATATACACTGTGCACTGTCATACCTAGAGCTTAAAGTTAACAGTGTGTCTCATTCTTTTGTGGGACGCACTGTACATACTCTTCTCAACAATAGAGAATTCATGCTGTTTATAAACCATTGTCCTGCTAGTCTTATATATAATATATTTTGATACATACTAACAAAGTTCAATAAATTAACATATCAAACTCTCTTCTTTTTCTTTGGTTGACGGCTGGATAGAAAGAAAGATAGATATATAGATAGATAGATAGATAGATAGATAGATAGATAGATAGATAGATCTAAATCCAACACTCTCAGAGCCGCAAAAATAAACTTCTTTTTTTTGGCAAAATTTCGGTTTATTTAACCCTCGTCTAAAAAACATACAAAATAAGTTACTTTATAGTTTTTTGAAATCTTATTTTAGTCTCATGTTGGTTGGTCCTAACTGCCTTTGGTTGTTTCTTGCATTGATGTGATATGCATGGCCCCCCCGGAACCAAAAATTGAAACTTTTTCATGCAAATAAATTTCTCCATTCGATTCACAATTTGTTTGGATTAGATTCGACTCATTTATGGTTCAGGAACGGTGCAAGGAATTGAATTAGACATATGAACAAAAACAGTTTTACAATTCTATCAAAAACTTTAAACAAAAAATTAATTTCTAAAAGAATTTGTAAAAATCAAAGGTTAATTGTTTTAAAACCTAGAACTGAGTTCAAAAATTTTAATTTGTAGAGACGTTGCGTTGAAAAAAAATTCGACTTGAAAATATTTTTGCCACACAAAACTCAGCTCCAGAAAAAAAAATGTTTTCTTATTTATCGGATGCGACTTCTCTCATCCTTCTGTCGTCTAAAAAACTTATGCTTTTGAATCTTTGCTACGTCAAATGAAACCAAAAGTGTGAATATACATTTAAAAACTAAAGATAAAATTCGGCTTTAGTTTAGCGTATAGCGTTTGTGTAGATGGAAGGTGTTATAAGATTAAATTCTCGGGGGGTAGTTAAGGTAATTAGCAGGAAATTATGGGGTAATTAGAAGGTAATCATTGGATATTTTACCAGAAAATGATTGAAATCTAGCTTCTCTCCTCCTGCAAAATAGTTTTAACGTTTTCAGAACTCTACTACCGTATTTTATGTTATTATGTAAATTGCATTCTACATAGGTTGCAATTGGTTCCACTCTCTATGCAATGCAACTTGATATTTGCATTACCCATACAAGATGCATCAAAATATCTTCTTGTGCCAAAATTTCCTCTAGATCGATTATTAACGGATTAGAAAAACTAAATCTGTAAAAAAAGTTTTTTAATGCATGGTCTAGAAACCAAGTTAAAGGGACTGTAAGCGTAATTTTATGTGACTCTCCATGCAAAGATGGATATGTTCGATTTACAACGATACTCTTAAAAGCTTGAATTATATATTCATATTTTTTCAAACTATTTCTGTTCTTTCAGTCTCTTACATCACTAAAAAAGCATTCAAAGGTGCCGTAAGCGTAATTTCAAAACGGCTAAACTGATCGGGTTCAAATTTTGTGTAGGACTTCACAATGACCCCATGGAAGGTCTATAGATGATCAAAATTTTTTTAAAGATCTGTAAATCCTGAGTTTGAGCGCAAAGTTGAAGTTCAAAATCGTACTTTTGGGTGGATACGTTTTCAAAATCGGTATTTTTTTAATTATTAAATAACGACGACAGAAAATAAAGTACAGTTATCTAATCAGATAGTTAGGAACATATTTCTCAAAAAAAAATTTCAATAAATCAATGCTAGAACCAATTATTTCGTTTTCATCATTATAATGAATTTCTCATTTTCTTTTTTTCGCAGATTTCTTCAAATTCTTCAAATGTCGTCTTTTCAATAATAATTCCAGAAAATCTTTAAATCTTCTGAGCTGAAAACTTTAGAATGGGATATCCTTATTCCCGATAGGTTATTTAGTCTGGAGATTAATAACAAGAGGAGAACATGCATTATTTAATCAGATTAAGAAAAAGAGGAGAACAAGCATTAATCTCGAAATCCACCATTCTAAAGTTTTCAGCTCAGTTCTCCGCGACGATTCAAACATAAACAGTACTAGTCTGAAACAACTTAAAGGGTTTCTCCAAACTGTCTAATGGACAACAAGAGATTCTGCGGTCAGCTGGAACAAGATTAGTTTAACTCTACCTTAAGGAAATCTGACCTTATATTTCTAAAGGCTCATCAGAAACAGAAGAAGCATGCGGAACATGGAGCTAGTCCCTAAACCATGATGACAAAACAATTGCAAGCTTCATCCTCTTTGAAGCTGGATCAAGAGAAAATTAAAATCAAGAGCTAGAGGAATGGTTTTAATGGCGAGGAATTCAAGGCCTATTGATTATTCAAAACAAAGAAGAAGTGATTTCTATTTAGAAAGGAACTGATAACTTGCCTCAAACTTAATATGTTGTATTTGTTTGCAACTTGATGGTGTAAACCTTTGATATTTTAAACTTTGACTAATTAGTTATTATGTAGATGCAACATTAATCTATTAATCGTGTACTTAAAATATTATTTAGTTGCAACATTAATCTGTAAATCGTGTACTTAAAATATTATATAGTTGCAACATTAATCTGTTAATCGTGTACTTAAAATATTATTTAGTTGCAACATTAATCTATTAATCGTGTACTTAAAATATTATTTAGTTGCAACATTAATCTATTAATCGTGTACTTAAAATATTATATAGTTGCAACATTAATCTGTTAATCGTGTACTTAAAATATTATATAGTTGCAACATTAATCTATTAATCGTGTACTTAAAATATTATTTAGTTGCAACATTAATCTATTAATCGTGTACTTAAAATAATAAATTTAAATTCGTAAAATGTAAACAAGAGGAAAGATTCAAAGATATCAAATAGAAAATGAACTGAAAAATCAATAGCGTTTTTAATAGAAAAAGCAGGGACGGACAAGTTTAATAATGTTGCCTAGAATGGTATATAATTCTGATTATAATATTCATGGAGTCAAAAGTTGTAAAACCATTAAAACCCTGGCGGGATTCAATAAAACTTTCTTATTTAAAAAGTTATTCGATTAGCGGGATTCAATGAAAATTGTTGCATACAAAAAAAAACAGCTTTCTATAAAGGAATTGTGTTTTTTTCCTAAATTAATGTTGAAAAAATAATAAAACAGGTTTTAAGATGCATGAAAAATAAGTAGGTATTAGACAAAAAAAACTTTAGGTAACTGAAGAAAATCACATTTTGAATTTATAATTTGGCGACTTATTCATGAATGTTCCGCGCCGCGGGTAATTAAACTATTAGACAGGTTTAATGTCTTGTTAAAATATTGGTAGCTCTGGGGGAGTACCATTCATCTTTAAACTGCAAATAATTACCATTATAAAACAAGACAAAATTTTGTCTCAAATTGTCAAAAATTACTTAATTGTTTCGTTACCAACAAACTTAAATTTACTAATCCCAATATCTTTAAACCTCGCGGTGTAAATCTTTCATATTTCTAACCTAGATTTTTCAAAATATCTAAGGTCCGTGACAAAAGACAGCAAAAATATAGGGAAAAGATAGAAAATTAGAGTTTCTGTCAAATACTCAATTCCTTTTGATGTAAATACTTGATTAAAGGGAATATAAAGGAAAAATGAAAGGTGGTGCAGGTTGAAACCTGAGAATCTCAGGTGTTAAATGATACAGAAGACATCTATCTGATGTTTCTGTCTCGAGAAATTGATATAATACTGTGTCAAACTTATGCGAAAATTCATATATATACAATTGTATAAAAGTAGTAGGTTTAAACAGATCATATTCAGCAAATACGCAACCAATCTGAAAACGATTTTATCCCACATGGAGCCTGATCGAATCTCAGGTTTGCTCCAATTATAATTTTTAATTTTTATTTTGCATTTTTATTAAATAAAATTGATAGTATTATTAATATAGTCCTTTTAGTCACCAGAACTTCAGTCAATGGCAGTGCAGTATGCTGGTCACGTGATTTCCGTCTGTATCACATGACAATGGACTGAAATTGAAATTGACAATGAAAAACTAAGGAAACAAAGTGTCAAAGTTTAGAGAAATCCTTAGACTAATCTTTCCCTAATCTATGAATAAATAATTTTATAATTTAAAGAAAACTTTTTAAAGGAATTTTGATTGTGTGCCAAATTCACAACGATACCTTTAAAAAAGAAAATGATGAGCAAATATATACGAATGTCTTGTTTTATTACATGGACTAGTATAATGTGCCCGGCGTTGCCCATGAAATTTGTATAGATCATTTCTTTTAAATTCCAGTTTTATGAAAAAAGTTTCGATTTAAAAAAATCGATTTTTGAAAAAAAAAACTTTTGTTATTCCCCGGGAACCCATGGATTCCCTCAAAAAATGTTAGCCCATTCGGTCCAGCTGTTTGGCAGCCTACATAATTGACTTACGGACTTATGCAGCATGAGCCAAGAAGGGAGTTGATAGAATTTAGATTTAAAATGACAATATCTAATCTAATGAAATAAAACTATAAAAGGGCACTAATTCTTATGAATCTGTAAATGGAGGGTAATTCTTATAAATCTGTAAATGGCGGCTAATTCTTATGAATCTGTAAATGGAGGCTAATACTTATAAATCTGTAAATGGAGGCTAATTTTTATGAATCTGTAAATGGAGGCTAATTCTTATAAATCTGTAAATGGAGGCTAATTCGTATGAATCTGTAAATGGAGTCCGGAGGGTATTTTCATCAAAAACACAGACCCTTTAAACCGAGAAAAAGGAATACATTTTTTTTATTTTTTATTTGCCATGTTTCCCTTTAGATGTTTTCTATTCTATTTCTCTAGACCACAATTCACTTATAGGTAATAGACTTAGCGCTTACTCATCCATATAGAATTACAATGCGGTTGAGAAATTTTGTATTTTCGGGAAAAAAATGTAAAAAAAACGCTTCGTGGTAATGTTTTTAATTACAGCGCAATAAACCTCTTTAAACTTCTGTTTTAACATGTACAAATCAATTCAGGGGAGTGTTAAATGTTTGATATAAATTATTTTTCAAAAAAATATCATTTTATTTTTATTAAAGTATTATAGTTATCTGTGTACTTTAAAATAGACTTTCTTTGATTTTTTTTTGGAATATTCAGAAAACATTAATTGTTTTCATAACTTTTAGTAAAACTGCTTTTAAGAATTGATGTTAAAATTCCTGAAAACAATTTGTTAGATTTTGAGGTTTTTTATTTTTAATTGCTTGTCTTGCAAACAGACTTAAATATAGATTTTTTAAAAGCAACATTGGAAATCGTGAAAAGTTTCGCAAAATTTTTGTATACGTTAGATTTTATGAATCCAACTAACATTAAAAAGTGCTTAATTGCTGAGGTCAAACTTTTTAAGAATATTTCTAATATGTTTTTGTGGGACCTCACATGCTTCCAGAATTAAAAACTACCAAGTATAAAAACTACAATTTTTAAATTTTGAAAATCTACAAAATAAAAGAAGGAAAATCATCAAAAATCGTATCTACTAAAGCCAGCGCACTAGATAAATAAAGAATAATCGTCCAGTATAAAAAGGGATGTGGTGCAAGGCACCCTGATCGACTAGTTTATTTAATAGATAGTATTGGCAATATACAGAGGTATTGAATGATGCTGCAGCTTTAAACAGATTTCATATAGTGCTTCATGGTGGTAAAGTTTAGTGCTTAATCAGGCATAAAGCTTGGGAACTAGATTTTTCACATATTTTTTGCGTCGGAAATTACAATTAGACTTAAGAATTATTTATAAATCTAGAGAAAAAATCATTCCTTTATAAAAAACTGGGTTTTTTTGGTATGCAACAATTTTCATTTAATCCAGCCCCTTTCAATCGATTTCAGATTAAATACATAAATATATTAATATTTTACAAAGAAAATGGGATTCAATGATAAACCCTTGGGCCGCGCCCTCGGGTTGATCATAAAATCCCTCGGGGGTCTAAATTTCCATTGATTCTAATTTGTCTGAGAGTAAATGATGCATTTGTGAAAATTCATTCTTTCCCTTGCTATACTTTTACGAGATCTTTATAAAATTACTAAAAAAAATTTGATGTAAATCGTCAAATGAAAATATTCATGAATAGCTTTAAAAATTTGACCGTTACTTGTAAAATAAACAAAATTCAACTATAAAATATGGCGTATATAAAATTCAGCATCAGTCTGGAGAGTCTGTTTCAGTCGTTTCAGTTTGGCATAATTTAAGATGAAAATTTTGCGGATTTTTTGTTTGAAGCTCAGACGCGGTAATCTTTAGGTTCGTGTTTTTACATTTCAAAAAGTCAAATTTTCTGATCGGTTGAGAGAGAGGGGGGGGGGGCAGGTTGATGCTAAGAATGCACAGACCCTTCAATTAATTCATGGTGTACAAGAATAACAATGTATTTTGAGAACAAAAACAGTTTTCAATACTTCTTATTATATTCAACATTTTTATACATCAACGGTTTAAGAAGCATTCTAGAATCACTGCCTTTTATGTCGGACACTTGAAATTCATTGAATATTTTTATAAAAATTTGCAAATAACCTTTTGGGGGGTGATTTTTGAATTTTTAGTTGGTATTCCCGTTAGAGATTTAAATTGAAACCCAAAAATTAAATTTTTAACTTAAAATATTTTTTATTTAACAAAACAGCTTTCTAAAGATTGGGTGTATAATTTTCAGATTTATATATTTCAAAAAATTTTGAATTGCGTAAAAAATGTGATATTTGAAATATAAAATACTAAACATCCTGCCCCTTGGGCAATTCCACTCATTCAAACTTAACTAGGCTAGGGGGGGGGGCTCGGAGGGACATGGGACGGGTGAAAGAGGAGAAAGAGGAAGGGACAAGGAGGTGACAGGGAAGTGACAGGTAAGGGATTGGAAAGGAACAGGGAAGTGACAGGGAAGGGACAGAGAAGACTGGGAAAAGAAGAGTATGGAAGGTTAGGGAAGGGAATGGGAAAATAGAGAAAAATGTAAAATTAGAGGAAATCAGAGGATCAACTGTTCTGCAGTGTTCTGTTCTGGTAGAGATATCAAATGTTCCACAGTGTTCAAGTAGAAATATCAACTGTTCTACAGTGTTCTAGTAGAAATATCAACTGTTCTACAGTGTTCTAAATCTAGTAGAAACATCAACTGTTCTACTGTATTCTGTTCTGTTGGAAATATCAAATGTTCTACAGTGTTCTAGTAGAAACATCAACTGTTCTACAGTGTTCTAAATCTAGTAGAAACATCAATTGTTCTACAGTTTTCTGTTCTAGTAGAAAAATCAACTGTTCTACAGTGTTCTATATCTAGTAGAAACATCAATTGTTCTACAGTGTTCTGTTCTAGTAGAAATATCAACTGTTCTACAGTGGTCTAGTAGAAACATCAACTGTTCTACAGTGTTCAGTTCTAGTAAAAATATCAACTGTTCTTTAATGTTCTATAGTAGAAATATCAACTGTTCTACAGTGTTCTAATAGAAATATCAACCGTTCTAGTAGAAATATCAACAGTGGTCTAGTAGAAATATTAACTGTTCTACAGTGTTCTAAAGTAGAAATATAAACTGTTCTACAGTGTTCTAGTAGACACCATCAACTGTTCTGCAGTGTTCTAAAGTAGAAATATCAACTGTTCTTCAGTGTTCTAGTAGAAATATGAACTGTTCTACAGTGTTACAAAGTGGAAATAATCAACTGTTCTACATTGTTCTAAAGTAAAAATATTAACCGTTCTGGTAGAAATATCAACAGTGATCTAGTAGAAATATTAACTGTTCTACAGTGTTCTTTAGTAGAAATATGAACCGTTCTACATTGTTCTCTAGTAGAAATATAAACTGTTCTACTGTGTTTTAGTAGAAATATGAACCGTAATACATTGTTCTTTAGTAGAAATATGAACTGTTCTACAGTGTTCTAGAAGAAACGTCAACTACTCTCCAGTGTTTTAGTATAAACATTAAAATCTGAATAGGAAATTATAATTTCTAAAAATCTGATTTGCTTGTACTTATAAGAAAATTTAGCTTTTTCTGGTTGAAATAAATCATGTATAGACTGACCTAAAGTAATTAAAGATGGTTTACAAACTACATTTCTAACTTGAACTTATTCTTATATTTTGACCTGAAATTATTAAAGATGGTTTACAAACTACATTTCTAACTTGAACTTATTCTTATATTTTGACCTCAAATTATTAAAGATGCTTTACAAACTACATTTCTAACTTGAACTTATTGTTATATTTTGACCTGAAATTATTAAAGATGGATTACAAACTACATTTCTAACTTGACAATTATTGTTATATTTTGACCTAAAATTATTAAAAATGGTTAACAAACCCAACTTGAACCCGACCTTTAGTCTTTAAAAGGTGATTTATTTCGCTTCCGCTGATACTAAATGCGCCGGCTTAAAGAGAGAGTGCGCAGTTTTTGTTAAGTGGTTAAATACTATTTCGTAAAATTGACTGCATCGATTTAGAGTGGTTTAGACATATAGAGTACATTCTGAATCCTAATGTTCCACAAAATAAGTAATGTAATAAATGGAATTTATAGGTAATTTCATATAACCCTTGCTATCCAATCACAACCGTATTCTTTTAACCTGTATCTGAGTAACAACGAGAAATATATCGCCATATTTCTATCTGAGTAACAACGAGAAATATATAGTCAAATTTCTATCTGAGAAACATCGAGAAATATATCGTCATATTTCTATCTGAGAAACAACGAGAAATATATCGTCATATTTCTATCTAAGAAACAACGAGAAATATATCGTCATATTTCTATCTTAGAAACAACGAGAAATATATCGTCATATTTCTATCTAAAGAACAACGAGAAATATATCGTCATATTTCTATCTGAGAAACAACGAGAAATATATCGTCATATTTCTATCTGGAAAATTTTAATTCTGACAATCTCACCATTGTATTAGGAGTATAAATTCGCAAGTCAATTTCATGGAGAACACATGAATAAAACTTATTAATTTTCAACTAAAAAATTTTAGATCATTAATCAGTGATCAGAGAAAGGTTTTTAGGGTACTCTTGTGAATCGGAATGGGTTCTTGAAATTACGTCTACAGTCTCTTTACTAAAATTGTCCAAATCCTTGAAAGTAGAAGAAATATTTTGATAACCTCCATCCCCAGGTGTATAGTTCTTACACAATTAGAAACTAGGGTTACATCGAATTTAAAAAAAGAAAAAAATTCATGTGTTTTTATCAATTTTATTGATTTATACGAAATAATTGATATTCAAAATTTGTTAAAAAAGTCGACAAGAAACTAGGGTTACACTCAAGACGTGGTTTCGAAATGAATATTCAGTTTAACCCTAGACTACTGATCTATTATTAGAGTTTAACCGACCTCACCGGATGTCAGCGGAATTATGAAAGAACAAAATTGGGAATAATTTTCCATTCTTCTACATCAGCTGGAGTCTTTTATTTGATTAATCTCCGTCCTTTAGGTCTTTTATATTCGTATTATATAACTGTCTTTCTAAATTTGTCCTTCTCATTAAATATCCATTCAGTTCTTCCATTTTTCTTCTTCTTTTATTACATTCAATTCTTCCATTTTTCTTCTTCTTTTATTCCATTCAATTCTTCCATTTTTCTTCTTCTTTTATTCCATTCAATTCTTCCATTTTTCTTCTTCTTTTATTCCATTCAATTCTTCCATTTTTCTTCTTCTTTTATTCCATTCAATTCTTCCATTTTTCTTCTTCTTTTATTCCATTCAATTCTTCCATTTTTCTTCTTCTTTTATTCCATTCAATTCTTCNCCATTCCCGCCATTTCCTGCCTGGGCTAGCAGGAACCCCCCTCACCTTGGCGTAAGATCATAATGCTGTGTGTGCATTTTGATTAATATTCCGCCGTAGAGGTCACTGAGTCTGTCGAAAACTAAGAAGAAGAAAATACAGGATTCTGCTGGCTTTCTTTTACAAGGTTTCAGCTGACACAACACAAACTACATGTATACAATGATGAGATACTAGCGCCTCTAGTATGAGAAATATATCTAAAATCTACATATACATTTTAGGCGCTTCGCGCCATTTTCTATTTTCACTTTTAATTGTGGCTTTATCTGCGAGCATCTTCTCTTTGTACAGTACAAAAAGTTTGCGGATGTCTTGTATATATAAAGACCACCAACTAGCTTGGTCCAAATTACTTCCCTAAGAGTCCATTTATGAGGAAAGATAAAGATACTACAGCATTGGTAATCGAATTGTTTTGTTTTTTAAAAAACTTGGCTTTAAATAAACTTTTTAATATTTTTAATAAAAGAGAAAATATCAAGGAAAAGCGATATTTTTTGCATATATTTTTACTTAGGGTCAAAATTAGGCATTTAGTGCAAAGAAAAGCAACTAATTAGAATAAACAATCGGGAAACATTCCATTTTATTGTGGTACCTCCAAAACCCCCCCAAAAACTATTCAAAGACGAACCACGAATAAGAACCCTAGATATGATCCAGAATATTTTTGGCTTGATTAGAAGTTGGACGCTTAGAGAAATTCATCAATTGCAATTATTGAAATTTATAAATTATAATTAATTCAGATTTTGACTTTTTTCACAACTGCAGACGGATAGAAAAATTTCAGATTAAATTAATTTTTTATTATAAATAGCTCAATCTTAAAATATTCATATATGATAAAAGTAATAACAGTACTGATAGTATTCAAAGAATACAATTCTAACCCGGGTTTTACTTTTCTATAAAATAAACCAGAGATACAAATATTTCTTTATTTATGTCCAACAAAGTGGACAACATGGTTTTAAATT
>NW_019396869.1:7028-11565 GCF_000591075.1 Eurytemora carolleeae | reverse complement strand
ACGAATGTATTTGGTTCCATTTTCCAATTAGCGAAAGAGGAAATACAGTAAAAATATAAAAAACAATTTAGAAATTGCAACAAAAAACGTTTTTTTATCTATTTGTCAGATTTATACAGGTACACAATAAGCCTTTTTCCCGTCAAGGATGAATGATATATCCTTGTGATCTAAATGAAAATTTAGTTTTGTTACGATTTATGCAGCCGATACAATGGGGGAAATTGTCAAGAGTTGGCTTTGAACTATAATAAACGACGATATCTTCCTTATTGTTTCTCAGATAAAGGCTAACAGGGTACTGCTGTGAATCGTATATATTACACTTTAAATGGGTGTACACTTGAAACAATGATCGCTTAGCAATGTGATTCATACAGATGTATAAAAGGTTTATAAACAAAAAGGTTTAAGGATAAACTAAAAGGTTTAAGGTTTAAGGATAAACTAAAAGGTTTATGGTTTAAGGATAAACTTAAAGGTTTAAGGTCTAAAGATAAACTAAAAGGTTTAAGGTTTAAGGATAAACTAAAAGGTTTAAGGTTTAAGGATAAACTAAAAGGTTTAAGGTTTAAAGATAAACTACAAAAGGTTTAAGGTTTCAGGATAAGCTATACAAGGTTTAAGGTTTAAGGATAAACTAAAAGGTTTAAGTTTTAAGGATAATTTAAAAGGATTAAGGTTTAAGGATAAGCTTTACAAGGTTTAAGGTTTAAAGATAAACTATAAAAGATTTATGGTTTAAGGATAAACTATGAAAGGTTTAAGGCTAAACTATAAAAGGTTTAAGGATAAACTAAAAGGTTTAAGGATTAAGGATAAACTAAAAGGTTTAAGGTTTAAGGATAGACTATAAAAGTTTTAAGGATAAACTAAAAGGTTTAAGGATTAAGGATAAACTAAAAGGTTTAAGGATTAAGGATAAACTAAAAGGTTTAAGGTTTAAGGATAGACTATAAAAGTTTTAAGGATAAACTAGAAGGTTTATGGGTTAAGGATAAATTAAAAGATTTGTGGTTTAAGGATAAACTGAAAGGTTTATGGTTTAAGGATAAACTAAAAAGTTTATGGTTTAAGGATAAACTAAAAGGTTTATGGCTTAAGGATAAACTATACAAGGTTTATGGTTTAAGGATAAACTAAAAGGTTTAAGTTTTAAGGATAATTTAAAAGGATTAAGGTTTAAGGATAAGCTTTACAAGGTTTGATGATAAACTCGACTAGGTTTATAAGAAATTATAAGGTTCTTTTGTGTGTTCCAGGATGAATGAAGTAGCCTTATTTACAGTAAAAAAATCTCTCTTTAAACAATAGTTTTAACTTATCTAAGGGTAAGGGGGCAGTCCCCATGCCCCCCCCTTTTACATATTTACGCCTCTGATATAAGATTGTGGTATTGTATAATTGAATTAATCTAAAGGTAGAAGTTTCAAGCTGTAATCTCGACGGATGAAGACAGATCTTTCAATTTCCATTCATCTATTCATCTATTCATCCTTCCTTCATAATAGGAGAAGCAGATGTGTCAAAACATCTTTATTCTCAAATATGTTTTCTAAAATCATTGAAATCATTGAATTTTAGATTTCTCTATAGATGTAAAGAGCGTGTACACAGTTAAAATTTAAAATTTAAAATTCTTCTTTTTTTATTTTCATAGCATAATAGTATGGTTAACTCTATTTCGTAATTACTAATTACAAATTTCAGAACAATCATTTCTAAAATCTTTTTAGAAACACGGGGGAGGGGGAATCGGCGAAATCATTTTGTTTTAGTAACGCTCAAAACGTTACAGCATAAGATTTAATAATAATTTCTCTAGGCCACGGAGCGTCCAGAATCTTGTATCCTTAAATATATTCATATATGGATATATCATATTTAATAGATTAAGTATAATGAGGGTAGCGAGGGTAACTAATGAGATAGTTAACGAGGGGGATGCTGAGATTAACGAGTTAATTAATGAGCCTGATAATTAATCTATGTTTAATATTGATGTCATCGATAGATTAGATTCAGGCAGCTTACATAATTAACCTTCAATACACATTCCTTCCATCAGATTCTTCGGTCTAACTAGCTCACTAGCTTTCTATTAAGATTGCGTTTTAGGTGCAATAATGCGTATTTAGCGTGATACTCCGGGGTATAAAAGAAGGAGGGACGCATGTCACGAGTGTATAAAGAAGAATCCAGATAAATTAGATCAGAATAAATTAGAAACTTTCACGAAACCAAATCAAGAAATAGTTTTTAAAAAAAGTGCTTTCTTAAAATTTGTCTAAGTTTCTAAAACTAGAATGTGTGCATGATTATCTATTTCTAAACTTATAATTTGTGGTTTATTATCAGTTATTTCTAAACCTAGTTTTTGACCAATTATCAGCTATTTCTAAACCTAGTGTGTGCTCTATGATCAGCTATTTATAAACCTAGTGTGTGGCCTGTGATCAGCTATTTATAAACCTAGTGTGTGGCCTGTGATCAGCTATTTCTAAACCTAGTTTGTGGCCTATTATGGATATTTTAAAACTTGGTGTGTAGCCTATGATCTGATATTTCTAAATCTAGTTTGTGTCCTATGATCAACTATTTATAAACCTAGTTTGTGGCCTATAATCAGCTTTTTCTAAGTCTAGTTTGTGGCCTATGATCAGCTATTTATAATTCGAGTTTTTGGCCTATGATCAGCTATTTCAAAACCTAGTTTGTGGCCTAGGATCAGCTATTTCAAAACCTAGTTTGTGGCCTATGATCAGCTATTTCTGAACCTAGTTTGTGGCCTATGATCTGCTAATTCTAAACCTAGTGTGTGGCCGAATTCTAAACCTAGTTTGTGGCCTATGATCAGCTATTTCTTAATCTAGTTTGTGGCCTATGATCTGCTAATTCTAAATCTAGTGTGTGGCCTATGATCTGCTAATTCTAAACCTAATTTGTGGCCTATTATCTGCTAATTCAGAATCTAGTTTGTGGCCTATGATCTGCTAATTCTAACCCTAGTTTGTGGCCTATGATCAGCTATTTATGAACCTAGTTTGTGGCCTATGATCTGCTAATTCTAAACCTAGTTTGTGGCCTATGATCTGCTAATTCTAAACCTAGTTTGTGGCCTATGATCAGCTACTGCTTGGTTATGATTCAATGACTAGATTCTATTATGATATGAATCATAATATGGTTTTATCATGCTTTTAGGTGCAATAATGCGTATTTAGCGTGATACTCCGGGGTATAAAAGAAGGAGGGACGCATGTCACGAGTGTATAAAGAAGAACCCAGATAAATTAGATCAGAATAATTTAGAAACTTTCACGAACCAAATAAAGAAATAGTTTTAAACGAAGTGCTTTATTAAATTTGTCTAAGTTTCTTAATTTAGCATGTGTGCATGATTATTTATTTCTAAACTTATAACTTGTGGTTTATTATCAGTTTTTTCTAAAACTAGTGTGTGGACTATGATCAGGTAATTCTAAACCTTGTTTGTGGCATATGATCAATTATTTCTAAACCTAGTGTGTGGCCTATGATCAGGTATTTCTAAACCTAGTTTGTAGCATATGATCAGCTATTTCTAAACCTATTTTGTGGCCTATGATCAACTATTTCTAACCCTAGTTTGTTGCCTATTATTAGCTATTTAAAAACTTAGTTTGTGGTTTATGATCAGCTATTTCTAAACTTAGTTTGTGGCCTATGATTTGCTATTTCTGAATCTAGTTTGTGGTCTACGATCAGCTATTTATAAACCTAGTTTGCGGCCTATGATCAGCTATTTTAAAACCTAGTTTGTGGCCTATGATCAGCTATTTCTGCACCTAGTTTGTGGCCTATTATCTGCTAATTCAGAATCTAGTTTGTGGCCTATGATCAGCTATTTCTGAACCTAGTTTGTGGCCTATGATCAGCTACTGCTTGGTTATGATTCAATGACTAGATTCTATTATGATATGAATCATAATATGGTTTTATCATGCTTTTAAACTCCAGTATCATCATCTCAAATATATGGGTGTCCTAAAAACATTAAATCCAACCCCCTACTTATTACAGGTTAGAAAAAATTGTATATTATTGCATATTAAAAGTGATAATATAATCAATAATGATAATTTCATAATTCAGATTGTTTTTAACGTTGTTTTTCAACTTAGCATTTGATAAGTTCATTTTTTTTTAATTGTGTAGTTTGATTGGGAAAGAAAACGTAGAAAGGTAAAAAAAAATGTTTCTGTGCATTCTCAAAGACTACTTTTGTTTAACGTTAATATTTCGACGTTTTTTCCATCGTTTTATGATCGTTAATGTTGATAATCATCGATCAAACAATCGATGATCGCTAACGCTGGTAAATTGCAAACGATTGATAAAAGAGGTCGGAGATCTGAAATCTTTAGTGGACTTTTTTTCTTGTTCTCCAAACTTTTCTCGAATTTTTTTTTCATCAAATTTTAATTAGATTTTAATCGTTCATTGTCAGTTTCTGTTCGGAAATTTATCCATAGAACATACGCTGATTCAGAGTAGT
>NW_019396869.1:0-6145 GCF_000591075.1 Eurytemora carolleeae | reverse complement strand
ATTAAATAATTAAAATATGTTTATATAAACGTAAATTAAATAATTGAATTACGTCTATTTATACGTAAATTAAATAGTTAAATTACGTCTATATATATATATATATATATATATGTAAATTAAATAATTAAAATATGTTTATATAAACGTAAATTAAATAATTGAATTACGTCTATTTATACGTAAATTAAATAGTTAAATTACGTCTATATATACATAAAAAGTAGTGTTTGGATTTATGTCAAAAGTGAAATGATTGAGGCTAAACCAACTTTTTAAACTTTAAAGTTAAAAAACAGTGAAAAATCCAGTATTTTTGTTTAATAAAGATTTTTTATTGATTAATAGATATAAAAAAATTAATCTATCTAAAAAAGAAGCAACGCAAAAACATTTTCTCCTTTTTGTTATAATAAAAACTTTTGTTAAAAACAATTAAGAAGCTAGACAATGAGATATTTGCAGTCTGAAATGGTTTTCATTGGAACTTATTTCTGTTTGAATTCTGATCTTTATTTCTCCATTAAATGTCATTCTATTATTATTCATTCACCACAATCCCTTCAACAGGTATCTCTTAATTTAATAAATACTAGCTGGAGGGCCTGGCGTTGCCCGTGGATAAAATTTGTTTAGCCTATAACACCCCCCGGCCACATGTCCACAAAATATTTAAGCCAAATCGGTCCAGCCGTTTGGTCGGCTATGCACAACATATATGTACGAATGTATTGTTTCATTATATAGATCCTTGCTTCTTGCAAATTCAAAATCAAATGTTAAAATGGTCAGGATGTGGGGAAGAAGAGAAAGGAAAAGGGGAAATGAAGGGTGATAGGGCTATAATCACATTCCTGATTCTCCTGGGTCTCCTGGTTATCCTGGTTCTCCTGGTTCTCCTGGTTCTCCTGGTTCTCCTGATTCTCTGGTTCTCCTGATTCTCTGGTTCTCCTTATTCTCCAGGTTCTCCTGGTTCTCCTGGTTCTCCTGGTTCTCCTGATTCTCTCGTTCTCCTGATTCTCCTGATTCTCATGGTTTTCCTGTTTCTCCTGGTTCTTCCCTTTCTTTGCCCCTAAGCACCCTTCACTTCCTGTTTCTCTCCCCCGTATCTTTATGTTGAAAAACAAATATAAAGAACTATTTAGATAAAATTTACACGTTTCCTATAATATAGATACATTATTTGTAAATACAGTGCGAACCAGACAAAACTGTGGAATAGGAAGACGACATTGTAGCAACATGTGTATTTGATGTTGCTATTAAGCTAGTAGTTTTACAGGTAACTTATTAAATCATAAGTCAAAACAATTTGAATAATTTAATGTCAGAACTTGTTTTAAGTAGAAATTAGATATTAGATTTGAAATATATTTATCTCAAAGCATAGTTGCAAACTTAAATGGATAACTTTATGTCCTGCTAAAAAAATACAAATAATATAGAAATGCTTTAAGTGTGATAAAAATTTTCTGAAGAAAATTAGTACTTTAATAGTGTAAACATTTTATATTTCAAATTTTGACACTTTTATCTAAAAGGATAAATAGTTTAAAATATAGAAAAATTGTATTCAATGTTGCTCAACCAGTTTTTTTGCGAATTTGAGACACGGCTCAAATTCATCAAATTCGGTGTAGGTCAAACAAATATGGATTAAAATAAGAGATGAGTTATCGATAAGTTTTTTTTTGGAAAATGGCGATATTTTTGCAATGAAAGAAACAAGGTTAAAAGCTAATGCTTTACTTAAAAGGACAGTGTGTGAATGTTCAAGTGTATCTCCAAGCAAAGATGAAAATGTCCGATTTACAACGGTACACTTAAAAGCTTTGTCTGATCAAGTGTGAATTAAACACCCATTTATTTTAGGAAATTGATTATTTTTTATTTTAGTTTCTTAGTTTCTCTACAAAAGTACAGGGTGTCTCAAATAATTTCGTATTGTTGATGGCTCTAACTTGCAATTTTCGGGACTAATCAGAAAATTTAAAAAGACTAATCAAAAAATTATATAAGCTTAGTAGAAAAATTTGCATGCAGAAAACTCTAGGTTTTCAAGTATTATATGTACGTATTTCAGCGCTAAATCTTGGAGATAATCCAATATGATATGGAACGCTCTGTATATTAAAGATCTTATATATACAGAATATAGATCTGATTATACAGAATATTCTTATCAGAAAATTGGAAATATGGCGGCGGCCAAAGATTGTAAAGATATAGTTCAGATGGTTTACAAGGGGAAGGGGGGTTGAATTAGGTAAATATTGAGAAAAGGAATTGAACAATCGCCTCAAACTATTAGTTTTTAATCCTTAAATCTTTGCCACCTGATTTCAAAATAGGATTTCTGCTTGTTAAAAAATTCAAGGTTTACAACGTCAGCTATATATGGTGTCGGAGATATAGAATTTGAGGCAAGTATTCAGTTCATTTTAAAATTTTACATCTTTTTGAGATACAAACAACAAGTTTTAAGATTTACAAAAGAAAATTATCTAAATGTTATCAAAATAATCTTATTAAAGGAATAAACTTTAATAAACACTAAATTAATCCCGTTTTAATTAGCTTTGAAGAAAGACGGAAAGAAAAATTTTTCTAAGAACTGTTTCAAACTCTTAAAGGGACAGCCCGGCTATGTAAGGTAGTTAAACTGAGTATTAAGTGTTGTGGAGAACTTCTTTAGGATTCATTTGAAGCATATAAAACGTTTCCACGGAGAATAATTACTGAGTCTGAGCGCAAAGTCGACGTTCAAAATCATGAATTTATGTGGGTTCGTTTTCAGAATCGTTTTTTAATAATTAAATAACGACGACGAAAAATATAGTAAAAGTTCTATAGTAAACTAATTAGATGTTTCGAAATATATTTCTCAAAAAAAAATTTGCCAATAAATCAATGCTAGAATCAATTATTTCTTTTCATCATTATATTGAATTTCTTATTTTCTATGAATTTATTCGCAGATTTCTACAAAATCTTCAAATGTCGTCTTTTCAATAAAAATTCCAGAAAATCTGCAGCAATTCTTTGTGAATAATTGAGAGATTATAGAAACTAATAATAGAATAAGATTACTTATTTTCAATGATAAGATTGATTTTTATTTTCCAACCTGTTCCTAAACAACTAATCAGTTTACTATAGAATTTTGTTTACATTTTTTGTCGTCGTTATTGAATAATAAAAAACAATTCTGAAAACGTATCCACCCAAAAGTACGATTTTGAACGTCGACTTTGCGCTCAAACTCAGGATTTACAGATCTTTGAAAAGTTTTTTTATGTCTCAAATGAATCCTAAAGAATTTGTCCACAACACTGCATACTCATTTTAACTACCTTACATAGCCGGTCTGTCCATTTAATGAACACTGAAGTAATCCTGTTTTTATTGGCTTTTAAGAAAGACTGATATCATATATTTTTAAAAAACTGTTTATATTTTCAAAATTAAGATTTACGTTTTCTAAGTGTATAGATAGTTCTATATCTGTATCTGCTATTGGTAAACAAAAATTAATATTGCCATAATTTATGTCATTGGAGACCCAGCCTTGCCCGGAGTCTTCCCAACCCTTTCAACTTGGTCCTACTGAGTTCCCCAATCAAAATTTAAGGCAAATCGGTCTCGTGGTTCATGAGTTATGATCGGCCATACATAAAAACAGAGATTACTTCTTTTTATATACATACAATGGTTTGAGGAACCGCTGAAACTGAGGTAGGATTTTATATAAAAAGGGTTTAAATGATCACAATTCACAATAAAAAGGTTTTAAGGAATATTAAAATCACCTTGAAACCGATTTATTGCTGAACATAAACAAAAAAGGGGTTTGTAAAAAATTGCAATTTGACACTTTAAAGCGGTGAGCCAGACAAAACTGTTGAATAAGAAGACGACATTACAACAAGTGTATTTGATGATGTCATATAGCAAATCTAGGTTTAATTACAACGCTTAAAAATCTACTTATTAAGTGAAATGGTTCTGATTAATGTTTATTAGACTATTCAAAATCTTATATCTGGTCGAAAAATCTCCGTAATATTCTAAAATTTTACGGCGACCACAGTGTACTATTCCAAAGTTATACTTTCTACAATGCCAATTCTAAGGGCAAACCTAATTTCAGATGTTAGTTTACTATCCATAAATTAGAGATCACAGAGATATGCAGAAATTCAGAATATAAGTTGAAAGCTAGAAACGGATATAAATAGGTTTCTTACTAAAGATGAATACCATTAAAACACTCCTGTATGCCGAGTCCATTAGGGCCTGGTCCAATCAGGGTTCAGTCATGTGTTTGTTGTCTATTCTGAACCAATAGAAATAGTTTGGCGGTAACATCTATCTTTCTATCTATCTCATCATCCAATTAGAGTTATGAATCCTTCAATTGGCGCTATCAGTAAATGGAAATATTTATTTCTACTGAAGTGAAGGCAGTTAAACTAAATTAAATCTGCAAATCGTTCTGTTCGAGAACTTGTATGTCGTCAATTAACATTAAAAAAAGCAAAAGTTACCTTCATGTGATAATGCAGGGTTACCCACAATGGGCGAGACTTCAGTTACTGCTATATGCCGAGTCCATTAGCGCCTGATCCAATCAGGGTTTAGTCATGTGTTTGTTGTCTATTCTGAACCAATAGAAATAGTATGACGGTAACATCTATCTTTCTATCTATCTCATTATCCAATCAGGTTATGACTTATGAATCCATCAATCAGCGCTATGAGTAAATGGAAATATTTACTTCTACTGAAACTATAGTGTGCAGTGGCGACCTAAAACCCTAAAAATGAAACAATTTTAATGATGATTTTAGTTGCTACAATGCATATATGTTTCAAGGGATAAATTTAATGATTTGACAAAGAAAACAAATAAATTGGCAAAGGGAACAAACAATGTAAAAATAAAGTAAATTCCGGACAGTCGTCTCTGAAGTTTCATCATTTGTCGAGGGTAAGCCTGAATATACAGCAAATATGAATTTGATCAATACATAAATGCACGTCAGCGAAATCTCATTTGGAAATCGACTCAAAAGGTATTTGGTCAGAAAATCAGACTAGGGAATTAATTAATCTGAAAATCAGACTAGGGGTATTAAGTCATCTGAAAATCAGACTAGGGAATCAATTTATCTGAAAATCAGACTAGGGAATTAATTTGTCTGAAAATCAGACTAGGGAATTAATTGATATAAAAATCAGACTAGTGAATTAATTGATCTAAAAATCAGACTAGAAAAGTAAATTTGCGGGCTCTACAAGTTTTATTCTCACGGCTAAAGTGAATATATTTCTGAATAAACCCATTCAATTTAATTTTATTTATTTCTTATATTTTCCATTCAAATATTCCTTTATCAAATATTCCTTTATCTGCTGGGAGAGTTGGGAAGTAAAAACATAATTACATAAACTGAATAAAATCCTGTGTTTTTCTACCTTCTTAATTTAATGGGCTCAGGACTGTAATTGTCATAATATTTTCATTCATTGCCTTGTTAATAAAAAGTGCCCTATTGCCCCCCCCCCTTCTCACCACTCTCCCTTTTTCTTAAAATCCCCCCCCACTCATCCAGTTATTTTATGTGTGTCAAAAAAAATACCATCTACTTATGCAAACATTTTTAAAACTGTAAAAACGGTCCAAAATTAAGTTTTTAGAAAACATTTACTAAACAAACGTTCATTATCTGGAACAGCTCACAAAATTGGAAAAATCTAAAATCTGGAAAAGTCAGTTTATCTGGAACACTATATAATCTGGAACTGCAAGTACCTCTGGAACAATCTATGAATATCATTTCTACATAAGATTAAGTACATCGAAATCTGCCTTTTTTTGAAAACATTATTATTTGGAACCCGTTTTTTGTAACACTCTGTATTAATTATAAAATATTTCCCACAAATCCAACTAGTTACTAGGAATCTATCCTATATGTTAAAGGAGAAAAAGACAAAAACCTTGTAAAGTTCAAAAGGTGAAAAGGAGGAAGAGAATGACAACCGGGGTATGGGAAGGGAAAACAGAAGGGAAGGGAAGTAGGACACGGGGTACGTGGAAGAAGGACACAGTGGAAGAGGAAAGAGGACACGGTGAAAGTGG
>NW_019396868.1:134493-135142 GCF_000591075.1 Eurytemora carolleeae | reverse complement strand
TAGAATTATCTGTAAATGTCGAGGATAAATAATAAATGTTAAAATCGATCAAAAATCGTATATAAACTATATATATATAAACGTGCCGTTGATATACATTTTACATAAACATATTCTATATAGTTTATTTACAAATATCACAGTAAAGGTACAGGTTGTATTATCTCTGTTAAACAAAACATAAAATAAAACATAACAAAAGTAAAAATTGAATTTAAAAGTTGGATGGAAAGATACTCTATTAAACATGCCAGGATTATAGGGTGTTTCGCGCCCCCTTTTATTTTAACAGATTTCATAGCGTTTTAAAGTTACTCCTCAAGTGACCGTATTTCTTCATAATTGAAAACTCAATTTTTCGAGGATTTTTCTGTTTTAATTAATGCCATAATTTTCCTTTGGGCCATGTAAGTTGCCTTATTTTCACGTTTCAGACAAGCACAATATACATACACTTGTTTACAAAAGTATTTGTTAGATTTAAGATTGAATAAAGAGTAAAGAATAAAGGTAAAATATAAACAAGAACTTGAAATAACAAACACTAAGAAACCTAAACTAAACAATGAAAGAAGAAGAGGTAAGAAGGTATTCAGAGAAGATGACCCATTCGTCTTAAAATAGACAGTAGGACGGGAGGAGTTCTTAC
>NW_019396868.1:132884-134377 GCF_000591075.1 Eurytemora carolleeae | reverse complement strand
CTAAATGTTATAAGGATGATATTGTGTTTAATTCTGATGATTACATGTAGAAGGATTCTTTCATAAGCAAAATGGTTCCATTAAATTGACTAAATGTTATAAGGATGATATTGTGTTTAATTCTGATGATTACATGTAGAAGGATTCTTTTATAAACAAAATGGTTCCATTAAATTGTCTGAATGTTTAAAGAATGATATTTTCCAATTTCTGCTCGAATCTGCAAAAAAACGTTTGTTTGTCCAGAAATACAAAAAACTGCAAAGGAAATAAAAACTATTAAAATTAATGTTCATCATATCAGGACTCTTTTGATCACATTTACCCATTATTGTAATTTTTTAAAAGTCGTATCATTAGCGGGGCATTTACAGAGAGTACACGGAGCTAAATACAACTTTCAATGTGAATATTTCACAAAAGGGTAGGAGTGTATATTTTTCTGCTTTCAATTAGCTTTCATTGGGTTTGGGGAAAAATAATGAAGGAAAAAGGGGGAGGGGGAAGGGAAGGGGAAAAGGAAAAGGGGGATGGAGAATGGACTGGAAGGGAAGGGAGAGGGGTCGCGAATGGAAGGGAAGGGGATATTGAGAATGGAAGGGAAGAAGGTTGTGGATGGAAGGGAAGGAGGATGAATAATGGAAGGAAAGGGGGGAGGGAGAAGAATGTAGAGAAAGGGAAGGGGGTATATGATAGAAGGGAAGGGGGTGGAGAATAGAAGGGAAAGGAAGGTGAGTGGAGAATTGAAGGGAAGAGGGGTATAAAATGGAAGAGAAAGTTGAGAATGGGAAAATGAAGAATGGAGGGGAACGAGGGGAGAAGAGAAGAGATGAATGAGAAAGACGGGTGGTTGGGGCTGTGGGGAGGCAGCATATACAAATACGATGATTACTTCAATGTTATGATTATTAAAAGGCGGAAAGTGTTTCTCAGTATGAAATTAAAATAACACAAACACACATTAAACATACACAGACAAAAAGACGAAATCCTTTGCTTTAGAGAGACGATGTTGAAGGGACTGTACAGTGTACACGTAGTTTCAAGAGACCCTTTATGTTTAGAGTATGAACTGTCCGATTCACAACGGTACTCTCTAAATCTCTAAATCTAATGAAGAATTATGAAATATTTATGTTTTTCTCTTTTAGGTTGATCATTTTCAATTGTGGTTTCTCTTTTAGCATTAATTTGCGAATTTCAGCTACAGACACATTGAAGGAAATTGTTATAATTGAACACGTTTAGAGATAGTAAAACGGTTAATTGTTCTCAATGTTACTTAGAAGAAGGGTTCCTTATATTACAACAATAGTCACATGAATTTATCAAAAATAAATCCCTCACTATTATTTCTCACTAAACCACCCTACCACCCCCTACCCTCCTCCCAAAAAGAAAAGCTCATGTTACCCCTAAAAGAGAGGAGTTGTTATAGTGTAAAATTATCACATGATTGTCTAATTGCATTGCTAATCTATATATAAAGCCTT
>NW_019396868.1:105539-132524 GCF_000591075.1 Eurytemora carolleeae | reverse complement strand
TTCTTCATTTACTTTATATTCTTCATTTACTTTATATTCTTCATTTACTTTATATTCTTCATTTACTTTTTATTCTTCATTTACTTTTTATTCTTCATTTACTTTATATTCTTCATGTAGAAATTTTCTTAGTTTGCTTTTTTTAATTCTCTACGTTGTGTGGGTTGAATTTTATAAGATAAACTCCAGGTAAATCTGGGTTCCTAAGTTAGTACTTTACATTTAGGTGTAACCCTGGTACTAAAATCTGAATGATTTATGTGAGGTCTGCAAGGTTTATAAACAGCTCCCCAGCTGTGAATGGTACCTGGAGTAAGGTTTAAACCCGCTCTTGTGAACACAGATAAATATACTCTAAAGTGAGTGTTCTTAGAGTTTTTAAAAATATCTGGGAAACTTAAAATGTCAAATGAAAAGTTCAGAAAAAAACAGAATGAAAACAAACACATTTATAAATACTTCACCAGCTTATGAAAAAGGAAAGGAATTGAGTTTTTGCCACAATCTCAATTTTTTTTATCTCTTATCTTTGCAAACTGATATTTCAAACAGAATTGATAGTTTGAAATATCAAAACTTTTTGATATTGGATTGTAAAGATATGCGGATCAGAAAATAAGAGTTTGATGCAAAAACTCAGTTCGTTCAGATAAAAATGTGAATAATTTACGAAAAAATTTAAGAAATATACTTTGAACTAACTTCTACTACTTAAAACTTTAATCAAACGAAAAAGATGAAAATCCTCGAAAATGTTCTTAAATAGTATTTAGGTGATAACTATGTAAATAAATATATTCAATATCCCGCAGATAAATATACAAATGTTAGAGTCCATAAGGGTTCAATAAATAGATCAGGTGTTCCGGACCCCTCCCCCCACCCCACTCCTCCTCCTGCCCCTCCCTTCCCTCTCCTAGATTCTTCTAACAGATTATGAATCATAGAAAATCATGAAACTTTTAACAAAAAAGTATTTTTATGATTATTCAAACAAACTGCAGAAGAATATCAATTATATGTTTAAAAAGACTGTCGTCTATGTATTTTCTAGGGAACATCAATTTAAAAAAAATGCCATACCCGATTCACAACAGAACCCTTTAATTAAACCTTTATCTGAGTAATAAAGAGTTGATATCTTTGTTTTTCTATCTTTAAAAGAGAACATTTTCTATAATTTCTTTTGTTCTGGACATAGATTCCTTTAAAATTGAAACATCAATATTAAAAACAAAAATATTTTTCAACCATTTTTGACCAAACTTGTCAGTTGTGAGTGTTCCATTGTAAATCGGACATTTAACTCTTTCATTGGAGCTAGGGTCACATTTAGCCAATTTATTTATGTTATTTGTTTATCTATATTTATAAAGTTCCCCCACATCCCTTGTCTATAAACTCTAAAAGTTTTTATCATATCATTTCATTTTTGTTACAATTTAATTTTAAGTTTTAGTTAATAATCATTTTTCATTTTAAGTTTGTAAATACTTAAATAAAAATTTGGTGGTTTTGTTTCACTTAGGATTAGAAGAGTAGGATTAAGGAAGGATTTAAGGATTATAGAAATATAATTCACTTAGGATTATAAGAGTAGGATTAAGGAAGGATTTAAGGATTATAGGAATATGATTCACTTAGGATTAGAAGAGTAGGATTAAGGAAGGATTTAAGGATTATAGGATTATGATTCACTTAGGATTAGAAGAGTAGGATTAATGAAGGATTTAAGGATTATAGGAATATACTTAGGATTAGAAGAGTAGGATTAATGAAGGATTTAAGGATTATAGGAATATGATTCACTTAGGATTAGAAGAGTAGGATTAATGAAGGATTTAAGGATTATAGGAATATAGTTCACTAAGGATTAGAAGAGTAGGATTAAGGAAGGATTTAAGGATTACAGGGATATGAATCACTAAGGATTAGATGAGTAAAAGATTTGGTTCTATGTTTACCTGAATAGAGAAAGATTGACTGGTTCCTCTATCTCCAGGTACAGATATCATCATAGAGCGTGTACTGCTCGGGTTCAGCATCTCCTGATGCTCTAAACCTATACTTCCTTCCCCCATACCCTCACTCAAATCAAAACTAAAGTTCTCTGGTATATATCTGGATAAATCATCAAGGTTGTAGTACAGGACCCCCGTCTCCTCCCCACTTGAGATGGTGGGGATGGTTGTGGTTGTGTATGTGAGGGAAGGGAGGGAGGTAGTGTTTGACATGGTTCTAATATTCCCGGAGCTGGTGATTATCACATTCTCATCTTCTTTCTTTACAAACTCCTCTCCGATCATATCTATGGTTTTGTTCTGGAGTGAGTAGTCGTAGGACTGGTACTCCAGGGTCTCAGCTGCTTCCGTCAGATAGGACGTCATCTTCTCCATGTACCCCTAGACACTGAGGATACAGAAGGTCCTGCAAAGTTTGACAATGTAAAAGTAATAACGGAATGAAACATTCCTGAGTAAAATCCATTTAAATTGAACATTATGGTATGAGTGTAAGATACTTACTGCAATATCGCTTTCATCTACTCGTGTTTATAGTTAACAGTCTTGATCAACATCTTTGCTTTCTATTCGAACCAGTAGTACAAGTGTTAAGAGCCTTTACTCTAGACTTTCCCAGCTTTCACGTACATGAGGCGCCCCGCGACCAACAAAATATTGCTTTCACCTCTCTAGCAGTTTACAAGCAACTGGAAAGCTGGAGAATTCATTTCTCGGCAGATTTGTCCAAGTAGTTCGTAACGAACCATAGAAGGAAGGAGGTGTACTGGGAGCCAGGGCCGGAGCCGGAGTTATTTTTAATGCAGGCTAACCTTAGTTCATTACGCTGGGTCCGTGTTTTAAATCTCCGGGTACGGTATTGGCTCCAGGTCCTGCTTACACCTGCTCTGATTGGTCGGGTAGTCGGAGCTGTAGCTTCCACGGTGCGGGATCCGGTCTGTACACCGAGTATACTGAATAGAGAGAATATATAGATCCGACCCTTCCCTGGCACGCTTCCCGTAACCCCCACCCCCTCTTAGTACCTATACCCCCCTTACCTATACCCATACTTACCTCCCTTCCCTCCCGAATCCCCCCTCCCTTCTTTCCCATGCCATGCATCTCTCATTTATACCCTTCCATATCTATCCCATCCTTCCCATATCTATGTATATATACGTATACCTTCATATACCAATTTATACATATTATACCCTCTTATACCTATATACATATACCTTCCTATACCTATACATAAACCTTCCTATACCTATATACATATACCTTCCTATACAGATACATATACCTTCCTATACCTATACACATATACATTCCTATACCCTTTATACATAAACCTTCCTATAATATTCATATACCTTCCTAGACCTATACATATACCTTCCTATATCTATATTCATATACCTTCCTATTCCTATACATACACCTTTCTATACCTTCCTAATCCTATACATATACCTTCCTATACCTATACATATACCTTCCTATATCTATTCATATAACTTACTATACCTATATACATATACCTTACTATACCTATACATATACCTTCCTATACCTATACATATACCTTCCTCTATACCTATACATATACCATCCTATACCTATATATATACCTTCCTATCCTATACCTATACATATACCTTCCTATACCTATACATATACCTTCCTATACCTATGCACGTACCTTCCTATACCTTCCTATACCTTTACATATACATTCTTATACCTAAACATATACCGTCCTATATCTACACATATACCGTCCTATATCTATCCATATACCTTCCTATACCTATACATATACCTTCCAATACCTATGCATATACCTTCCAATACCTATATATATACCTTCCTATACCTATACATATACCTTTCTATACCTATACATATACCATCCTATACCTATATATATACCTTCCTATAACCTTCCCCCAACCTCAGTTTTAAAGCAGCGTGCCATTTCCAAGTCATTGCACTTGAAATCCCCCTCCTATACCTCCTATACATATGCTACATACAACTTCTGTATGTTAGGATATACCTAACATTTTCATATTTGCCTTTAATTAAAGGAACTGTTAGTGTTATTTTAACTGACCCTCCATGCAAATATAGCAATGCTCAATTTACAACAATATCCTTGAAAACTGAATCCGATAGAAAATTCGGAAGAAAACGTCGTTTTTTTCGACTCGGAAAGTGTTCAACTCTGATGACTTCTCCAGTCGTTTTTAAACGCTAGAAATGCGCAAATCACTTTTGCAGAGAAAACAAAAATAAAATTAAAAAGTTTTAATAAACTTAAACATGAATATCTAACTCATTCTTGATCAGACAAAGAGTTCAGGGGTATCGTTGTAAATCAGGCATTGCCATTTTTGTAGAGAGGGTCAGGTAAAATTACACTTACAGCCCCTTTAAAGGGTATTTTCATGTGATTTAAAGGGTTATATGGCTGATTCTAAACGACATATCCTTTACACCTTTTCTAAATATTATTTTGCTCGGATACAGGTTTAAAGGCTTCAGTTGTGAATCAGGCATTCCACGTGCAGGCTCTTGTATTGAAAGGGTAACTTGAAATTACGCAAGTCTTGTCTACACTCTACCTATAGTCTACACTCTACCTACAGTCTACACTCTACCTACAGTCTACACTCTACCTACAGTCTACACTCTACCTACAGTCTACACTCTACCTACAGTCTACAATCTACCTACAGTCTGCACTCTACCTACAGTCTGCACTCTACCTACAGTCTACACTCTACCTACAGTCTACACTCTACCTACAGTCTACACTCTACCTACAGTCTACACTCTACCTACAGTCTACACTCTACTTACAGTCTACACTCTACCTACAGTCTACCTACAGTCTACAGTCTACCTACAGTCTTCAATCTACCTACAGTCTACAATCTACCTACAGTCTACAATCTACCTACAGTCTACACTCTACCTACAGTCTACACTCTACCTACAGTCTACACTCTACCTACAATCTACAATCTACCTACAGTCTACAATCTACCTACAGTCTAAAATCCTTAAATTATGCAAAGAAATATCGATTTTAAGGCAGGCAGACATTTTTCAGACTTTCCAATTTCCGGCATTGCGAAATATTGTAATTAATTATTTATGGATACTGACCCACACCACACGAACATTTTATTCCAACTAGGCAAGAAAAGCGTAAAATGTCATTTATTAAAAGATTTTGAACTTAAAATTCTTTTTAATGTCAACCATAATAAGAATGCCATTGTTTTACTTTTACTCTGTATGTTTTCTTTTAAATTTATGAAGCTTAATTTTACTTCGAAATCTAAATATACATTTTTAAAAATCTGTTTTGAAATAGTAAAATTGGATCTAATTATATGTATCTAATAATTCCAAAGAAAAAAAATAAAAAACATTTGTGATTTTGCAGCAAACAGAAAGACACTTGTCCACTTAATTATTTTTTTATTTAGTAAAAACGTAAGATCTAAATGCTTTTCTGTAGTCTTAGTTTTTATTGTTTTTTTATTTAGTCTCTAAAAGTGATTTACATATGTTAAGAGAAATTCCGAAGAAAAAATTGTTTTAGTCTCGAAAGCCTCAACAATTAGAGAGCTGGGAATTACTGTATTTTGTATCCAGCTAAGCCAAGCTTTTTTCATTATAAATTTGAAATTTCAGTTTAATCAGCCCCCCCCCTTCCCCGACCATAAATTAAATACTGTGTATGCTCTGCTTTTTGAGACTTGTGATTTAATACATTTTAAATCTTGTATTATAAATATTATGACTAATGAATAAAAATTTCTTTTTTTAATTCAAAAAATAAAAGTTCACGTAAATAGACGTTACAAATTAATAAAAATCTATATGAATAAACGTTGCAAATAAATAAAATTTTATGTAAATTTTACAGATGAATAAAATTACTTGTGTGTTTCAGGCAGAAATGATCTGAAGTATATAAGTTCATTAAAGCTTGTAAAATAAATTATTAAAATATTTGTCTCTTTAATTACAATTTATGTAAAAGTTACAAATAAATAAATCTTCAAATCTGTATTTGTGTGCACGCAGGCAGAAGATAGCCCGGCCCGGCTATTACAGGTATTTGGGGGGTCGGCCTAGCAGGCAGGTACAGGCAGGTCAGCATAGCTGGCAGGTACAGACAGGTTGGCCTGGCCTAGGTACAGGCAGGTGTGTCTAGCTGGCAGGTACAGGCACTTCGGCCTAACTGGCAGGTTGCCAGGTAAAGAAAATCATGATACGAAATGTATGTATTTGGAGGGGGAGGGGGGTATTAGGGGAGAGAGGTACAGCGGGACCCGGAAAACTGTAGAAAAGAAGGACGACTGTTAGTCTTACGTTTTGAATTTAAATATTCCATTGAACATAAAAAACAGCCATTTCTTTGAAACAATATCAAATACACATACGATTGTTTACATGTCGTGTTCCAATTCCACAGTTTTAAGAGTTCTATTGTTAGAAAAGATTTAAGAAATATTGTTCACTTGAAAACTAAATTATTGTCCGTGTTAGGACCTCGTCACCACTTATCAAACTTTATTGATTCAGACTTTATTATTATTCTACAATAAACTTAATTTACATTCCTCGAAATCATTTAACAAGAGTTAGACACTTAGTCACTGAACGCTAAAATTGCAAACATATATTTAACATGATTTGAATACAGAGAAGAGATTTTAAGTTTCAGAACGGACACGAGACAGGTGACAGGGGAAGAATGTTAATTGATGATTAAGACAGGGTGAGGGAACGAAATAGAGGAATGTACATTTCTTGACACGGTGTCCGAAAAAAAACACAACAAAAATACTTCATTTCTAAGTTAAATGGATAGACTTGTATAGTGAAAACTTGAGGCAAAGTTGGGTTCCCCAGCTAGTAGCTAGATCAAATGTAGAGGAAAATATGGAAAAAGTTCTTTCCTATATTATTCTTTATAACATTGTACGTATTTCATAACTTGCCAAAGAAATAATATAGTGGTTTCCAAACAAAAGTCGTATGATTGGCGTCTTCGTAAACCAGTTTTCTGGTTGCCACTGCATCTAAGGATATTTTGACTGTAGAAAACAGGCAGACTACATTTAGGAATAATCAGTTTAACAATCAGATAAAAGAAGACGATTTAAAGACGATAAATAGAGAGTTTCTTTACATCACACATTTTTTTTAATGTTAAAATCAAGCATTGATCTCCATTTTCTGCAGACCTACGTATTAATTTAATTCCTTTTCAAAATCGTTTGGTGTTAAAACCCTGCAGGGATAACTTTGATTTAGAGATCAAGAAATGATCATCAAATTTACTGCACACATTGGATCATCGAGATCAAGCGTTAAAGATTAACAATCCTCCACAGTCCACACTATAGTTCCTTAAATTACTTTAAACAATAATCCTGGGATTTCTAAATTGTGATCATCAAAGTCAGAATGAAACATTGCTGTCTGTCCCGTTGTCATCTTGTTTAACAATTCAAAATTTGAAAACCCATTTAGGTATATCTCAGTCAGTTTTAACGACAAGTAAATGGCAGACCACAATTTGGAAATTCCTTGACTAGTGGTAATTTACTGCAATAATACAAGATTTTATTAATTGCCGAGCAGATCTAAGAAAATTAAGGACTATCGTTTCAGTTTCAATTACGTCAATAGCCATCTCTTTTGGGACACAATCCTCCAAGATATAATTACTTATCTAGGGTTTATTTCAAGATTTCCTTTAAACGGAAACAGGGTATATCCCATGAACGTAGAAATGGCATTTTACTCTTCAAAACTAGATTTTATTTCAAAATCAAATTTCAAGATCAAAAAAAGTGGAAATTACACTGATTAATGCTATGTATGTTGATGTGTAGGTATAAATTATCTTTTTAAGGAAACCATAGATATATGAATAAATAGAAAATTCATGTATACAGTCGTCTTCGATCAATGCGGCATTTTTTTAATAAATACAATTATTCCAACCCATTCCAGTTGAAACATCTTTTATCGAAATTGCCTGGGTCTAGAAATGGTCTAGAATTTTTTGTATCTTCCAAATTAACGAAGATATTGAAAATTTTTACAAATCTAAATTTATTTAATAAATCAAAGTTGTCTTAATATCTAATATCTTAGTCAATTTTTAAGACACAAGAAAGGTCTAGACCACTTTCTGAAAAGCTCGTAAAACGTACAGCCTTTTATATTTTCTTTACCATGCCTTAAATATCAAAAACCAAAGTCGACTTACAAGTCGTCTCTCAATTCCCATGTTTATTGGGACACTCTGTACAATTTGACAAAACCTTATGAGTTAGAATTTTATGAAATTTTGAATATTTTTTAACCTCATAGAATTGAATTTTGAACGGGGAAGCACTATAAATGTTCTTTGCTTAATTTAAAAACTCTTTAATTAAAATAGGTTTTTACGATAAAATGTTTTATCAGTTGTAACTGGAAAGAGCTAGAAATTCACTTCTTTGGCAGCATTTTTAATTAAATAATAGTGAAGACGACGTTTTTATTTTTAATGTCTTCACTGTATAATTAAATGTTCGACTATTCAAAATATTGAGTTCAATGGTTTTACTGTGTGTGAAAATACTAGAAGTATAGAATAAAAAATTATATTAGTCATCGAATCATCCAACATTTAAATGTCGTTACTATCGTTACAAAATATTGATTAGTGGGAAACTGTCTTAGTTCAACCTTTATACAGAGTGTAGCAAAAACATATATTACAATTTTAAATCTTAAAATTTTTAAAGTTTTACAATAACTTTCAACTTTTCAAGGAACAACTGTCTTAGTAATTTCAGTGACCCTATTTTAAGGGCGGGTCTGGTTTTCATGGGAAGCAAATTTTCTCAAATTTTGCGCCGAATTGTTTTTTTTTGAAGCAGAATATTAAGTTTTAATATTTTTGAACAAAAGTTGCATGCAACTGAGATATGTTTTTTTGCTAGGGGAACGGAGAAATTTCAGTGGTGTAAAAATTCTCTTGAAGAATTTTAAATCTTTCTGGGAAAAAATACTCACTTTTTCTCAAATAATGTTGTTTTTGCCCCCATCTATTGGTGAAGCAATGATAAACGGACCGCCCCCCTCCATTTCTCTCTCGGTTTGATTAAATAAAAATAATCAAAAAAAAAATACCAGGTGTGCTCAATCTAAAGGATTATGATTATTGCTTTAAGGTATGAGTGACAATACTATGAAAATACAATCACAAAATTTAAATGTTAACATTGTTTTTTTCCCGGAATGATGAAATCTTTGAATTTTGACATTTGCTACTGTTTTGGCCCTGTAAGTTTTCCTTTTTCAATCTCATGCCCAACCACTATAAAATTATGAAAATTTTGAGAAGATAAAAATACAAATTTGTAAATATATAATTTTTTAGGACACTGTCTGGTTCCAGGCGAGCAGTACATTTATTGTTTGATTTGAAATTGATTTTTCTCATAAATATTGATTTAATAAAATAGACAAATATCGATCAATCCCAGCCAGACAAGGTTAGATCATTATAAAATCTAAACTATATACAAATGTGTAAAAAATTAGAAATCTACACTTTAAAAACTATTTTTTCCACAATCACATTTTTTAAATGTAAATTAACTTTTGAAATCAAATTTTTGTTATGTAATTATAAAAACATAGAATTTGATCTAACAAGTAAAGATTATTTGTGTAAAAATATTTATTTGAATTAAGTTCACAAAAGTGTTCATATAACAGATAACAGATGAGCAGGGTTCAGGTTAAATATGAGTAGGGTTCAGGTTATATGGAAGATTAGGGTTCATGTTATATGAAAGATTAGGATTCAGGTTATATGAAAGAGTAGGGTTCAAGGTAGAGATGAGTATGGTTTAGGTTAGAGATGAGTAGGGTTCAGGTTATGTGGAAGAGTAGGGTTCAAGTTAGAAATGAGTATGGTTTAGGTTAGAGATGAGTAGAGTTCATGTTTAATGAAAGAGTAAAGGGTTTGAGGTAAAGATGAGTATGGTTTAGGTTAGAGATGAGTAGGGTTCAGGTTATATGGAAGAGTATAGGTTCAAGGTAGAAATGAGTATGGTTTAGGTTAGAGATGAGTAGGGTTCAGGTTATATGGATGAGTATGGTTTAGGTTAGAGATGAGTAGGGTTCATGTTTTATGGAAGAGTATAGGTTCAAGGTAGAGATGAGTATGGTTTAGGTTAGAGATGAGAAGGGTTCAGGTTTTATAAAAAAGGGTAGAGTTTAAGTTAGAGATGAGTATGGTTTAGGTTAGAGATAAGTAGGGTTCAGGTTATGTGGATGAGTGTGGTTTAGGTTTTAGAGATGAGTCGGGTTCAGGTTTAGGCATAAAATTTTACACTTTTAGATCAAATTTCACACTTTTTAGATCAAATTTTACATGTCTTGGAAACATATCAATTCTTATTCACTGTCAGAAAATATTTTTTTATTGAAAATAAAGTTTTAGATCAGAGTCCATGTAAATCAAATTCTTTTAGATCAGATTCTTTTTAGATAAAAATTTTAATACATCAAATTCCAGAGCATCCAACGTCTCGCTGATTTAAAGAATTACCCACAAAAAATGAGAAAATTTTCATTTACAGATTTGCAAAATGAAACAGGGGCGATATTGTTAAATAATTGTTGAATAAAGGAGCAACTTGCCAACATGTATAGTATTGAACCTCTTTCTTTGTTTTTAAAAATGTTGAAAAAGTGACCTATTAGGATCATCTGTTTCATGGGACTAACGGCGGAATTTCAAATAGGGTTTCCATTTTTCCAAAAAAAGAATTTCCATTTTGGAAATGGAATGATCCGGAAATTTGTTGCGTAAACCGGAATTCCGGGATAATTCCGAATAAAATGGAAACTGTAAAATTTCCAGTTTCCATTTCGTAAACCGGAAATTTTAACACAATATTAGAAAGCAATGTTAAAACATTAAAAGTTAAAATAGTGTACACATCTTTTGTACTGTAGTGTATTGTCTCTGGGCGGTAATGTAAACACAAGACGGATGTAAAAGCCTGACATGGGATCCATCTTTCACATAAAAAAATCAATGAAATATTCTGGTCATAGGAAATTAGTATGTGAATTATCAAAATTATCAAAATTTAATGCTTTTAACCTCTTCGGATACTAAACGAACACTGATGCATCTGTTCTTGTTTACAAATTCCGCCCAAAGAGAACTGGTTTCAATGTGTACACAGAGAATACACGACCGCAATTATCTTTCCTTGCATTAGACCCTTGACCATGACTATTTNAACCTATTGCAGTCAAAACATAAACAAACAAAATGTGAACATAGCAGACGAAACTCTTACAGATTACAGCTTTCTCAGTAGGTATCAGTATACTAAATCAAAGAATTAGTTAAAAAGACGATATCGAATTCGTCACTGAATTCCCATGTTTTTTGGGACACCCTGTACATCTGCTAATACAATCTGATTTGTATCAATCTAATCAGTTGTAGGGTCTATATTTGGTTTAGTCTTAGAACTCGCAAATGAACTCCCAGGTACATCTGTACTAGGAGCTTCTCCGCTTGTAGAAATTGTTTCCTCAGGAGTAGAATGAATTCAACATTCTCGGTGGCTGGCATTGACGGCTTGAAGTCTTTGAATCCCGAAAGAGGAACTAAACTCTGGCCTGGAAGCATAACTTACTACGTGCGTGGTTTGGTAGAAGCGCTTGAAGTCTTGGCACTGTTAGCAAACAGGCATTGCACCTTTTTCACTGTACTCGTAACGTTGTTTTTGAGACTTTAAAATCATAAAATCTCTCTCACAACCAGGGCGAGTTCTCTGATAACCATTGCACAACATTATAATACACGAGTGTTATAGTTTATAAGCTTTATTGAAGAAGGTTATTGCCAACTTCAGATTTCTTATTCTTCATTCAGAGTCTTTTTGGGTCTAAAAGAGAGTTTTGATTGAGTTATGATTGATAGACGACAATCTTATAAATTACTTTTGTTAACTACAGGATGTCCCAAAAAACATATTGGAATTCAGTGACGAATTCGATATCGTCTTTGTTATGATTTAGCATTGTAATACAAAATTTCAAAAGCCATAACATTATTATGTCTGCTAGAGTTTATTTTATGAAAATCAGGGGCGTACCCGGCCCCCCCCCCTACGCGTGCCCCTCTGGGGGGGGGGGGGGACTCATGGGGAGGAGGTTATTTTAATATTACATCTTCCTGAGGCAATTCACAACAATACCCTTCAAAGCTTTGTCTGATCAAGTATTGCATTAAAAATCCATGCTCCCCATTTTGAAAACTGAATATTTTTATTTGTGGTTTCTCTACAAAAGTGACTCGTGCATTTCTTGCTTCAGAAACGATGGAGAATGAAGGTTTCAAAGGAACATCGGACATGCCACTCTATAAATGGAGGGTCACTTGAAATTACGCATGTATTCCATTTAAGTATAATTACATCGTATAGAAAAAATCTCACTTTTAACTAAAAAAAGGTTCATTAAAAAAGCTTTAATCAATACTGCCTTCAGTATAAATAAATATTTGATATCATAATTTATAATACAATATGTATCAATCCTATGAAAATATAGATATTTTTAGAAACGTTTCCATCTACATTTTTCATCCCTTGAAGCTTACACCACAGTATTAAGAGGGATAGCCTGATTTTGCCCCCCCCCCTTGGCAACATTGTGCCCCCCTTAAGAAAATTACATAAATTTAAGTATACATAGTTAAAAAGGTATCAATACTTTTTAAGGGGGGGGCACAATGTTGCCAAGGGGGGGGTCACACAATTTTTTTTCCGGGCTGAATGTGCCTCCACCTACACAAATGCTCTCGTACGCCCCCTATGAAAGAGTAAAAGACTGTAAATATGTGTCTTTAATGTCTCTGCAAGATGAACAGTGAAGACGGAAAAGATTTGATGTTTGTATACAACCGTATGCAGTCAAAACATAAACAAACAAAATCTTAACACAGCAGACGAAACTCTTACAGATTACACCTTTCTCCGTATGTATCACTATACTAAATCAAAGAATTATTTAAAAAGACGATATCGAATTCGTCATTGAATTCCCATGTTTATTGGGACACCCTGTATTAGCGCCGTAATTGCAGCATCTTTTTATAGGTGCGATCCTTAAAGCAGTGAAGGAGAGTATCTGAGAACTAAGGAAGACGACATCTTTGAGATTGTTCTCCGATCTCGAGGAATCTAAACGAGTTTAAAATCCTGGTTTACTTAAGATCATTATATTTATCTCTCGTTGACAAATCTCACCTTAACAGGACAACGTAGCACATGACGTTCCTTAACATTAGCCCTCGTAGATCAGCAGAGATCCAGTTCAGAGGTAGCTGTTGATCGGAGGGGTTAGCGCTTCAGATCATAAGAAGAAGGTAGAGAGATCATCTTCACACATCAAAGATCATCATTAAGGGGAACTACGGTGGTGGAAGACGACCAGACAAGTCTCGACAGGGTTTTCAAAGGGGAAGACGACCTCTGTAAACATCTCACCAGTTTGAGAGAATTCGTCTATCAGATCAATTAGACGGTGCATATGAACAACAGGATGGAGACGATCCTGAATACATATGTTTAAGGTATTTGACTGCATCTGCATAATAATAACTGATGATGGTTAGATTTAAGGTTTTTAGGCTCTGGTTATAGGATTCACAATTATTCATCTGTAGATTTATGAAGATAGTAGAATTGTATGATTGATATTGTAGATGGTGGATTGTAGGTTGGAGAAAATACATTGGTACTAGATCTATTCAACCATTATATTACATAAGTACAAATAATTGAATTGTTAGCTCAAGTCCTTTTGTCATAAATTAAAAGTTGCTTTTAAAGATGTTCATAAACCTCGTTCAAAACTGAGACCAAGAGACTTTGGGACTAATGGGTTCATTCAACCTATTCTCCGTCAGAAAAAGACGATATATAGTTTTTCTATTCTCAATAAGATAAAGAATTTATGTAAAAAAAGCTCATGATTTACATTCTCATGGTTTGACAACGATAAATCAAAATTCTAAGACTGAGCGAAGGTTTCTTTTTTTAGCAATTCCATTTCGTAACCAGATAAGATTGTTGATCAAATCTTGATACGAATGTTAATAATTATTGATATGAATGTTAGGGTTTGATTCAAATGAGCAGAAGTTTTAATTATGGATGTAGTAAACGCCTACTCCATAACAATTTCTTGAAATGTATCTATCCAGGTACTTAACTCAGATTCTCTTGACTATGAATGTCAACACACGGCTACAATCCTGTGAACTATCAACGCCACTAACACTGGGCTCACTGGGCATGATCTCTTCAGCTATTGGTGTCAATAGGGACACTAGCTATAAATCTAGCTCTAAATGTCACTGCAGGGACACAAGCATAACTATCAAAGAAGCTCTTAATCAATCTATACCAAATACCGAGGTATGATTTCAGCCTGTATGTTTCAATGAGGACGCAATTACTCTACACTGTAATCAAAGCAGAGTTTCTATATTAACTAGTTTAATTTCGGTTTATATGTTACAAGTTAAAGTTAATAGACATAATTACAATTCCTACAACTTTATCTATATCACATGATTATGGCAATCATGTTATGTATTACATCACAGTTGAAATCGGCGCAATTAAGATGAACATCATTATTTATCCCATGATTTAAGCTTATCATGCTACGTATTTAATCGAAACATAGTTTCAAGGAATAACTGCTGCAACGATTAATTGCTCAAAAAACTTGTGGAATTATCTGCTCTGATAGCTCAATATTTGAACTTTACTATGACATAGAAATAATATCTCTTCCTTTACTTTAATGAAATTTCAATGACGAGAAATTGATTTCACTAGCTATCTTGTTAAGTTTTCGAATTATTTTGGTTCTTCCCGTAGTAGATTTTATTTTGTGTTTTAAGAAGAAAGATCTTAATGGTCTAGAAAGTATTTTCAAGCAAATCAATTAATTGTCTGATGTCTCCTAGTCGTTTTTAAATCTATATTTATATTTTGTGTTAATCCATTAATTGGGCTCGCGGATAAATCCCTCTTTCGCTAAAATTTTGCATTTGTTTTTAAAAATTCTGTATGTTTTGCAAAATATTTGTTTTTTGCATAATTTCCATTTTTCGCAAAATTTTTGCAGAATTTCCATTTTTCGCAAAATTTTTGCAAAAATTTTGCATTTTTTTACGAAATTTTTGCATTTTCTATTTTGCATTTTATTACAAAACAAATTGAAGCAAAATTTTGCAAAAAAACTCAAATTTTCCCATTAAATGCAAGCGAATGAAATGCAAAAATGTAGCAAAATGGTCGCGAAAAAGTTGCGAAAATTCTTCAAAAAAGACTAAATTTTGAGAATACAAGACTCATTTTCAGAGAGGGATTTATCTGCGAGCCCAATTAATGGAAATTGTTCATGAGTTCATTGTCAGCAGCAGAGATATTGAATATAGAAACATTTAATGAGCTAAACTTCCTTGCAACAAACTAGAAATATCAGACAGAATTAAAAAAAAGCCGAGACTACTTCTAATAAAATTATTTTGAAAATATCAAAAATAAATGTTGGAGTGTTGTTTCCCACTTGGGGTTTTCGGGGTCCTGGAATCCCCCTTCCCCCCCCCCCCCCCAGTGGGAGGGTCCCGGGGATCCAAGAATCCTAAAGTGGGAAAAATTGGAATGCTGTAATACTATTAAATAATATTGTACAAGTTCGTAATTATCTTTTATAAAACCCTTTTGAAATTTAAAATATAAATTGTTAAAAATTATATGCAAATATAATTTCATATATTTTTTTTCTATACCATACTTAAAAGGCTGACTATCCGTCCTGTCAAACTTCCAAATTCACAAAAAAAAATCTTTGAGTCTGAAATTGTTAATGGAATTTAAAAAATATTTTTTGTTAAAAATCTAATTCAGTTTAAATTTTACTATATTTTGAATTTAATGGTATTTTAAATTATAATTTTAAAAAATAATAAACATTTCCTGTTTCAGGTCCTTTTCGATGTACATAACCAATGCAAACCAGAATTATATTGTTAATTTAATTTATTAAAAATATTTCCCATGAGACGCTAGGATGGCCATTTTATGTACAGGGTGTCCCAAAAAACATGGGAATTCAGTGACGAATTCGATATCGTCTTTTTAAATAATTCTTTGATTTAGTATACCTAATGAGAAAGCTGTAATCTGTAAGAGTTTCGTCTGCTATGTTTACAATTTGTTTGTTTATGTTTTGACTGCATACGGTTGTACTTAGTAAAACAAGAAAATTGCAGTATACAAACAGAGTAAACTTGTCCGTCTTCACTGTTCATCGTGCGGAGACATTATAGACACATCTTTACAGTCTTTTACTGTTTTCATAAAATAAACTCTAGCAGACATAATAATATTATTGCTTTTGAAATTAGGTATTACAATGCTAATTCATAACAAAGACGATATCGAATTCCTCACTGAATTCCCATGTTTTTTGGGACACCCTGTATTACTATTAATGTGTGGTATTCAAGAGTATCCAATTCATGAATCCATCCTTACCATTCCTATCCAGATTGGATCAACAATCAAATGCAACAAGTATCCAATTCATGAATCCATTCTCAAAATTTGTATCCAAGGTTATAACTTTTACTCATTTGAATCAAACCCTAAAATTCGTATAAATCCTTACCATTCCTATCCAGTGGATCAATAATTAAATCCAACCTGTATCCATATCATGAATCCATTCTCAATATTTGTATCCAAGGTTATAACTTTTACTCATTTGAATCAAACCCTAAAATTCGTTTAAATCCTTACCATTCCATCCAGTGGATCAATAATCAAATCCAACCTGTATCCTTATCATGGATCCATCCTCAATATTTGTATCCAAGATAACTTTTACTCATTTGAATCAAACCCTTATATTCGTATCAATCCTTAACATTCGTATCCAGATTGGATCAACAATCAAATCCAACCTGTATCCTAATTCCTAATCATGAATCCATCCTCAGTTTTAATCAAACTTAACATTTTTATCCATACTTCTTAACATTGTATCAAGATTAGATCAAAAATCCATCATCAACATCCTTATCCAGGATTATAACTTTTGCTTATTTGAATCCATCCTTAACATACGTATCCAGGTTGGATCAACAATCAATCCAACATGTAGATCCTAATCGATCCATCCTCAACATTTGTATCCAAGATTATAACTTTTACCCATTTGAATCAAACCATAACATTCGTATCAATACTTCTTAACATTTGTATCAAGATTAGATCAACAATCCATCCTTCTGCTTATTGGATTCCAAATATGGATTTCAGTTTTTTAGGCCCCATCGGATGCTGAGGAGGGTGAGATCACCCTTTTAAAGAAAAAAATGTTAAGCCCCCCTTGAACAAAATCCTGAAAACGTCCCGAAAACGTCCCTGCCCCCTATTCTATCTACGCGCCTGAAAAGAAAAAAAACATATATTCTATTATTATAAAGGTTTCTGCAGCTTCTTTTCTAATAAGCACGGGTCTTCCACAGGTTAGTGTTCGAAGAAAATTATATTTTTAAAAATTAATATCATAATTCTAAACTAATGATTTAGTTTACAAACTTTTTGATTTTTAAGTTTAAAATTATTGATTTATCCCTGTTTAAGAATCAGCTGACAGCCCCCGGCCTCCTTTAAACAGTACACTGTATTGAATTATCGGGCCGCAGTTGCTATCTTACTATGGCTCAAGACACAGATGAACCCCCCGGGACTTCGCGATTATTTCGCATATTTGTGATATTCATGCTTGTCAGCAAGTGCACAGGGCTGCCGGCCAAAGTGACGAATTTGTCTGTAGTGCGCTATGATCGGGATGGCATGGCCGAAATTGAATTTGAGTTTATTAGTGATTTTGATCTGAAGCTCAAAACCTTGGAATTCGCTGTCAACCTCATCAAGGAAAATTAAATTTATAAAATCTCCATTTTTTGTTAGATTCTTGGTAATTGGACCCTTCCACCGGCCATGCCCCCCCCCCCNTAGTATTAATTTCTTTACTTCCCTTTCTTCAACTGCTAACTTATTTTTGGACTTTATAATTTTTGCAGTTTTGTAATAATATTTCTTTATTTAAGACTATTTACGCCACAATCAGGGCTGGGGAGTGGTAAGGTTTTACCTTTTCTAAATTAAAGTTTATTTTTGATTTCTTATTATTAAATTTGATGAATTCAGTGTACCCCGCCTTTTCTTGCTCAAACTTTTGTCAACATCTCCGAGTATACGCATGATGTGACGCATTTGTACGCAGACATACCAACCTCTAACCTGACGCAATTAAACCGAACCTTTACTATCTGCGTCAGAGTAAACTCTATGGACTGGACACGGGAGGGAAAACTTTATTTCCCGGCTGAAAACAGTAATTTTTATTTCCTGCCTGGGTTCGATGGTTCAGATGGATTCGAAAGTGGTTCAGATGGGTTCGAAAGGGGTTCAGATGGTTTCGATGAAGACAAAAAAGATGAAGTTATTACCTCGAGTGAATCAGAGCTAGGTAGGAGGATTTTTTTTAAAAACCCATACATTGACAATTTTTCATGAAAAGTTAAAATCTTCAGCATTTGTCCATTTTTTATTTTTCATCATTTTTCTCTTATAATTCTTTCCCAGTAGGCTTTTTTTATCAAAGAAAATTAATAAACATAAAATACCACGTCCATTTTGATCTAAATATTTATCTTACAAGTTCTTTTAAATTAACATTTTTTGATTTTATCAGATCAAGGGAAAATATAGTAATGTTTTCCGGAAGCAAATGGAAAGGGGCGCGCAGCGTCTATAATTATGTACTTTAAAATTGAACATAAACTTTAGAACAATATGCTAAATATTAATTTATGATAAGAAATTTTTCTGCAACAATTAGTCTTCAGCAATTTACCGTCACAAAAGTTCATAAAAAAAATAGAAACCTCCATGTCTGATTCACAACTTTTGTCCGAACTAGAAAAACTTGCTTATTTTATTTTATTACGAGCTTTCTTCAAAAGTGAAATGCAGATTTACACTTCAGAGAGATTAAACACTTCTAAGGAAAACGACGATATCTTCCTTATTATATCTCAGACAACGGTTAAACAATATCCTTGTATATCGGTCATTATACATTCCACATTCCACATTATACATTATACATTCCACATTATTCATTATACATTATACATTCCACATTCCACATTATCATTATACATTATACAGTATACATTATACATTGTACATTATACATTCCACATTATACATTATACATTATACATTATACATTATACATTATACATTATACATTATACATTATACATTATACATTATACATTATACATTATACATTATACATTATACATTATACATTATACATTATACATTATACATTATACATTATTTCTTGAAATTACTGTCAATTTATCAACTGATGTGGTTAAAAATTTAATGCTGTACTGAAGATTAATGAAGTTGCTTTCTTTGACATTTGGAAAGAATTGTTTAATTTGTATTTCCGCAACCATTTTTTATACAAATGCCCAGGGGTATAGTTTCAAGAATAAAAGGGGGAAGATGGGGATGGGTGGGGGGGATGGTTAATACTCGGGGAAAAGTGAAAATATTGACTTATGATATTTTTTCATCCTTTGATATTTTTTACCCAAAAATTCATTTATTTTCCCCAATTTAACAAATAAAATAAAACTGATGAATTATTTTAAATTTTGGGGAAATATGATTTTTAAATAGGTGAGGGATTTTTTTTTCAAGGAATTGCAGGCAAAATAAAACCTTAAACATGATTTAAAAACGTTAATCAAACATCTATGTATTGTAGATATGATTATGTATTTGTAGATATGATCTATGTATTGTAGATATGATCTATGTATTGTAGATATGATTTTTCCCAATTTAACAAATAAAATAAAACTGATGAATTATTTTAAATTTTGGGGAAATATGATTTTTAAATAGGTGAGGGATTTTTTTCAAGGAATTGCAGGCAACATAAAACCTTAAATATGATCTAAAAACGTTAATCAAACATCTATGTATTGTATATATGATTATGTATTTGTAGATATTATCTATGTATTGTAGATATGATCTATGTATTGTAGATATGATATATGTATTGTAGATATGATCTATGTATCTGATGATCTATGTATTGTAGATATGATCTATGTATTGTAGATATGATCTATGTATTGTAGATATGATCTATGTATTGTTTAAATAGTCGAATTAGTTAAAATTACTTAATTTCATGTGTATTTGGGTTTAAACAAATTGTTGTGTACTTCTTTAACCATGAGCTCAATTTTAATATTGCTTATGCTTCGAGCAGAGAAATAAACATATTGTCAAAGAAAATGTCCTTGATTTGTTCAAGTAATATATTGTCAAATTTGTCTTGAGGTCTGAGACTGCATAATATGCCTGGCCTAGCTTTTAGTAATACATAAAAGCACGAAATTTCAGTATTTTGTTGCATTAATACTTATTTGGGGGGCGGGCGAGGGGGGGTCGGCTCAGCCCCATAACAACCCCGGCCCCTGCCAAAACTTCAGGTCCCATTCAATGCACTGGGGTCATGGTGGGGGAATATGTTGCTTAAAATAATAATTTATGCCTGACTCCCCATCCACTGTATAGAGTTGCCTAAATAGCTTTGCATAAAGCTATTCTCTCAATGATTAAAGGGCAGTAGGGCTTGGGAGGGGGGTGGGGGTGGTAGCGTAAACTTTTCTTAATCGATCAAACTTTAAAATATTACAGATTTTTTTCGCGTGCAATATTTCAATTATCCCCCCCCCATCCCCCTTGGAAAATATCAAAAGCCGCCCCTGGGGTTTTAGTAAAAAATAATACATATATAGTTTTCCCTTATTTTAATGAAATTAAAAATTATTACTAAATACCATTGAACCATAAAATTAAATTATAGTAAAATTATATTTTTGCGTAACTCACTTTATGTAATCTTTATATTGAAATATAAATAGATGAATATCTGTAAAAAGTTCACAAATTCTAGGAATTCCAATATTTTTATTTCGAAGCTGAATATAAATTTCATTTTTTTCCATTGACTAATTTCTCAGACTTGCCTAGATCTTAATTGGTTTAGGGGGGTGGTTAGTAAGAGCTAGAAAATTGATAAAATAGTTTATTATTGCATTTCGATTCTTATTAAATGTAAATTTCATTATTTTTGTTTTGTACATATACACTTACNCCAGCGTTGCCCAGGGTACTCTATAGTTACTCCCGCCGTTTGGCTCCAGATTTGAGCAATTTTCCCCTATAATAGTGGACCTACTCAACTTAAAACATTCGCGTTGGTCGTTTAAAATTAAAGGCAAATCGGTCCAGAGGTTCCTGAGTTATGATCAGACAAACAAACAGACAAACAGAGATTACAACTTTATATATATAAGATACATTTATAGTTACGAGTATATACCACTGCTTAATATATGCACTAAATAATAAAAGTAGCGTGAACTTATTTCACAAAATACTTAACTTAGAATAGGTATAATTGTTGTAAACTTGTTCTTAATTAAATCATGTTTATTGTTATAGTTATTATTGTTTTTGTTGTTGTATATAGTTATTTTATTATAACCAATAGGTTGTAATTTTTTAGTGACAATTTACATTCTTCATTCTAATAAACAAGACTTTATCCTTTATGCAGAACTTAGTGTCCGGATCTTTTACGTAGTGTTTACTTTTCGGATCCGAATCTATCTACTGTCCGGATACGGCTTTCTATCTAGTGCTTAGTGCCCGGATCCGGATCCTTTACGTAGTGTTTAGTTTCCGGATCTGGCTCACTACCTAGTGCGTAGTGCCCGGATCCGGATCCTTAACGTAGTGTTTAGTTTCCGGATCTGGCCCTCTATCTAGTGCTTAATGCCCGGATCCGGATCCTTTACGTAGTGTTTTAGTGACCGGTGATTCATTTCCCCCCAAGGATTCGTATCCGCAACATAATATAATGGTTCCTAACTTCATGCTTTTAAGATTTTCATTTTCATATTTTTTAGAAAATAATTGTAAAAAAATTATGTAAATGCCCATGCCCCACCCCATGGCTAATATTGAATATTGGTCTGGTTAATTGATCAATGTTGGATAAGAATATTATTTACTAGATTTCCTAAAGAAAACTTTCTTGTGCTAACACGAAATCCAAACTATTGGCTACAAACAGGGGTATATACCCCCCCCTTCCAAAGTTTTGATGTTTGTTATGGTATTTGTGTAAATATTAAATACTACTTACATTTTGAGTTCTTATTTATAATGTAATCTCCGTTTGTTTGTTTGTATGTCCGATCGTAACATAACCCCTGGACCGATTTGTCTCAAATTTTGATTCTGGAACTCGGTAGAACCACGGGGATGTTCTTACCTAGGGTTTAAAGTACTTATTTACAAAGGTTGACTATTATAAAGGAAACTTTGTTTCAAGGCAAAGCTGGGTTCCCATGCTAGTATTTAATATTTTATTACAAAATATAACAATCTAGTTGAGAATTTAATTTAGGAGGGTTGAGGGGGGTGAAGGGTTGTTCACCAACTTTTTACAAGTGAAATCCTCCGTTTTATTCATTTTTTTATTTTACTTTTTTATTTCCTTTCAGATAATTGTTTTTTTATTTTTGTGAAATCCTCCTTTTTTAATTTTTTTGATTTTGATTTTTTTATTTCCCTTAAAATAATTGTATATTTTTATTTTTGATTTTAAGTATCCAAGGAACCTGTATGGATGTGTCCACCTATGCACCAAACCAGTTTCCCCCCCCCCCTGTATCTGATCATTCCTCATGTTGTCTAACTTTGGAATTTACAGGGCAAAATATGAACTTAGTCCTTGAATTTGATTGCTCTACATTAAAGATAAATTTCAAATTAATTTTTTAAAATTTATTTTTACAAAGAAAATTAGACACTGTATTTTTTGGGGGGTCATTGTAGTCAAAAAGGAAACCTAGCGTTTCTTTACTTCATACTTCATACTTCTTGCTATTGTTTATATTCACTCTGGATTTTTTTTTCACGTTGAAAGTTGTTTCTCCTTATTTTTTGTCATCCTTTTCATCAGACATTTTTTGTTCATGTTTCAATTAAAATATTTTTTTTTTTGGAAAATTATCAGTTTTTATTTCTTGTCCATTTTTATTTACCTTTTTGGCGTATTGCAGTAAATGTAGAAATTAAACTACTAAATTCTCCTTGATTACTCTGTTGTTCTCTATCCAGACAGAAAACTAAATCATGACGTAAGTAGACCTTGTATCTCGTAACAATTCTCCTTCCTTAAATTTCGTTTCCCTCATCCCCCCCCTCCTTTAAATCTAGCCCCTCCCCCCACCTTTTTCTTTTAGGTTAAACTTTTCTTACAGACCCCACCTCCCCACCTATTTCCCTTCTCATTGTCCTACTTAATAATCCTCCTTTCTTTTCATCATTATAACTTTTCTTCCCCCTTCCCCTCCTCTAAACTTCTGCTCTTTTTGCTGCTTCTCCCCCTTTCTATATTTTTTTTACTATTATAATTTTAATATCTAATAACCTTGGTTTGTAAAAAATACTTTTTAATTTTGCACTTTATCTATGTAGTTCAACTGCGTCTCATATTCTTTTTTAATCTAGTCCAGGCATACATGAAACACTGTTAAATTGTCATCAAACTTTGATGTTAAATTATGGAAAAAGAAAATCTGATATAATTGTTTTTGCTATTATTTCCAACTGTACAAAAGGTTTGTTACAGAAAGATTATCAGCAAAAAGCTAAGATAGATATTTGAAAATTGGATTTTTCTTCTTCTCAAATATACTGATGTTTCCTAAAAAAAATTATTTTAAATCTGTAGGAGATAATGCCTGAAAGTTCTATTTTGGCAAACAAAATTTACTTATTAAAACTTGCATTGGGAAAATTTTTACAGAAAATGTATCCCTTTGTCAGATTTTTGTAAATTCCCCCCCCCCCCCATAGAATTCATCCAAATTTCTCTTATTAATTTTTACTCTTGAATTATCACTTTCTCGACGCGTCTTTAACTCAATTTCCCTTTCAGTTTTATTTCACTTTCATTACAGTTAACTAATTTGTTATTTTGTTGTTTTAAGATTTGCACACGTTGATAAAATTATTATTTAATAATAAAACTCTTGAACTTGATGCCTTATCCTTCATGTCAGCTCTAATCTTATACTATAGGTGATCCTTTGTATCAAATATCCATATACCAAGCTGATAGCAGACATGTCCTGAATAAAACATGACGCTGCATTTATTGAAAATATTTCAAAGATTTTCTATTTTTCGCGCAGATTTTTCCTTCTTTGTAATACATTATTCTTTGCATTTTCTTTTGAATTTTATTTAATTGATCTTTTTCATTTTCAAAGAGGAAAGGAATGAAAAGAATATTATATTAAGTTTTAGAAAATATTTTTCTTTTATCAACTTTGTTCAACTGCAAACAAACATGTATGTTAGAGATGGGGTTAACACTGAGATACAAGAATTAGTTATGTCCTTAAGAGCCAAACAGACTGAAGTCATACTTTTTCATCTAAAGCAAACCACCGTTTTTGTTTTCAATTTGTTTTAATACAATATACATGAAATTAAGTACTGACCCCGAAGTTTTCCTATTAAATGTATTTCTATTATTTACAATATTTATAGTGCTTGGCATCTATTTTGTTGAGAAATCAGGTTTAAGTTAGATCACATCAAACAAACCCGTAATAAAGTTTCAAAAACTATTTTATCTTCACTGCCAGAAACTGTTATAAATTGTTGTAATTATAAATATCCATTTTTACATGTATTTCTTAGGCTTAATATTTAACATAATTTGATTCGATTTTTGAATTTCATCAAATAAAGATTTTGTTTATATTTTAATTCATGCAATTTTTAAAAAGAAATAATAATAAAATAGTTTTATTTCTAAATGTTAGAATTGAATGTCACGCATTCTCTCTCAAGTTGGATCAAGAGAAGGGAGAAATATAATTAATTAGTTAAGAGAAATAGAACAATTAATCTAAATCATTATTAATGCCTGTGTTCTGACGAAGCTTTAAAGAGAACCACAACAAAATGTCCTACCACAACCTTAACCAATTTAAACCCTCATAAATTCACTAAATATATCATTATTATTAAATCATTAATGTAAATATCTTGTTTTTAGACCTTGTAAACTGAAATTTTCTAATCCTTATATTGTTGCAACATATTTTACAACATATTTCATACTTAGATTTTTTGATCTTAAAAGAATTCATATTTTGAAATATCAGATGTCCATGACATTGGGTTGCAAAGATATAGAGATTACAAAATCAGATTTTGTGGCAAAGACTCAACAAAGTTTTGGTTAACACGTATTTAAAGTTTTTTCTTTTAAATGATATTGAAATTTGATTAAATTCTACTGTTAGAACAATGCCTTTCAAGTTAAAAGTATTTCTGACTTTTTTATTCGGACAAATTAAATACCTTCTCCATGTTAAAGGAATTGAGTCTTTGTAACAAAATCAAATATTTAAACCCCAATATCTTTAGAACCCAATGTTGTAAACCTTTGATATTTCAAACTCTGATTATTTGATTTAACAGAATTCATAGTTTGAAATATCTAAGGTCTACAACATTTGGTTCCAAAGATATAGTGATTAGAAAATCAGAGTTTGTGGCAAAGACTCAATTCCTTTGTATTCGCATTTAAAAAGAAAATTACATTAAACCTAGTGTACACTGTACAGTGTACAATGTACAATGACATGTTTATTCTCTATAGACCCCGTTGTGAAAATAATCTTCAAACTACTTAAAACAAGTTTATTATTCCAAAAAGAATATTTTATTTTATTCCATAATACTCTCTTCAATTAATTTAGTTGTTAAACTCAAATTTAAACTTGAAAATGTTTGTGAATTTGCATGTTAATGTCCAATTATTCACAAGGTCACTGATTAGCAATAATAAAGTTATCGTCGATTTCTATCTTGTAAAGGGTTAAATTCTGACAGTTTCCTTCGTTGTTTCTGCAGCTTTAGGTAAAAAATCATTTACCAATGATCAGACAAAGGTTAAAGGGTCGGTTCGGTTGTGTTTTTGGTTTGCCAGAAATGGATGTTCACTTTAAATTACGTCTACACTCTACAGTTCATGTAAACAAAGAATTTGTTTACAGTTTCACCGATAAACAAGTTTAGTTGGTATTTCATTGGTCAAAGCTTAATAAAAGATTATCCAATTAAAGAGTAGTCAGACTCAATCAATCTTACATTGACCAAAGCATTGGTGATGAGAACATATATAATAATTAACTATATTAAATAAACAATAAAAATTGTTCTGAACTTATTTCAAAAAGATGTGTAAAAATATATATTTTAGCAATATAACAACTCCATTTATAATTTCCCAGCTCTGCTTTTTAACCCTTCTCATTTTCCTGCAATCTGTTAATCCTTCTCTTCGTGTTTTAAACGGAAATGGTCTTTGGAAATAAAACTTGTTTTTAGTTTTTTTCTTCTTCATATTATCATAGGTTTTAAATGCCGGCCAAATGTTACGATTGTATTGTTCAGATTTTAGTAAAAATTTGTAGATTTTACATTTTGCATTTACAATCTTTTATCTAAATTGGCAAATTAATGAGATTGGTAGGTACTTCTCTTGTAGATTTTACTTTTTGCATTTACAATCTTTTATCTAAATTGGCAAATTAATGAGATTGGTAGGTACTTCTCTTGTAGATTTT